>NW_028291071.1:300000-430000 GCF_965207765.1 Zootoca vivipara | reverse complement strand
TGTCAGAATGCATAGATAGCAGGCAGATAAGCGTTCTATGGCTTTATTTCTCTTAGTTGCTTACTCTTGAGTAGAACTGCATGTTCACTCCAGAAATAAGCACCTTTGTAAAATCAGCCAAATTGAAGCAAAACACATTGTTGGAGTGTCAGAATGCATAGATAGAAGGCTGATAAGCGTTCTATGGCTTTATTTCGCTTATTTGCTTACTCTTGAGTAGAACTGCATGTTCACTCCAGGAATAAGCACCTTTGTAAAATGAGCCAAATTGAAGCAGAACACATTGTTTGAGTGTCAGAATGCATAGATAGAAGATAAATAAGCGATCTATAGGTTTATTTCACTTAGTTGCTTACTCATGAGTAGAACTGCATGTGAATTCCAGAAATATGCACCTTTGTAAAATGAGCCAAATTGAAGCAAAACACATTGTTGGAGTGTCAGATTGCACAGATAGAAGACAAATAAGCATTCTATGGCTTTATTTCTCTTAGTTGCTTACTCTTGAGTAGAACTGCATGTTCACTCCAGAAATAAGCACCTTTGTAAAATGAGGCAAATTGAAGCAAAACACATTGATGGAGTGTCAGAATGCATAGATAGAATACTAATAAGCGATCTATAGGTTTTTTTTCGCTTAGTTGCTTACTCTTGAGTAGAACTGCATGTTCACTCCAGAAATAAGCACCTTTGTAAAATGAGCCAAATTGAAGCAAAACACATTGTTGGAGTGTCAGAATGCACAGATAGAAGACAAATAAGCGTTCTATAGGTTTATTTCGCTTAGTTGCTTACTCTTGAGTAGAACTGCATGTTCACTCCAGAAATAAGCACGTTTGTAAAATGAGCCAAATTGAAGCAAAACACATTGTTGGAGTGTCAGAATGCATAGATAGAAGGCAGATAAGCGTTCTATGGCTTTATTTCTCTTAGTTGCTTACTCTTGAGTAGGACTGCATGTTCACTCCAGAAATAAGCACCTTTGTAAAATGAGCCAAATTGAAGCAAAACACATTGTTGGAGTGTCAGAATGTATAGATAGAAGGCAGATAAGCGTTCTATGGCTTTATTTCGCTTAGTTGCTTACTCTTGAGTAGACCTGCATGTTCACTCCAGGAATAAGAACCTTTGTAAAATGAGCCAAATTGAAGCAGAACACATTGTTTGAGTGTCAGAATGCATAGATAGAAGATAAATAAGCGATCTATAGGTTTATTTCACTTAGTTGCTTACTCATGAGTAGAACTGCATGTGAACTCCAGAAATATGCACCTTTGTAAAATGAGCCAAATTGAAGCAAAACACATTGTTGGAGTGTCAGATTGCACAGATAGAAGACAAATAAGCGTTCTATAGGTTTATTTCGCTTAATTGCTTACTCTTGAGTAGAATTGCATGTTCAGTCCAGAAATAAGCACCTTTGTAAAATGAGGCAAATTGAAGCAAAACACATTGATGGAGTGTCAGAATGCATAGATAGAATACTAATAAGCGATCTATAGGTTTTTTCGCTTAGTTGCTTACTCTTGAGTAGAACTGCATGTTCACTCCAGAAATAAGCACCTTTGTAAAATGAGCCAAATTGAAGCAAAACACATTGTTGGAGTGTCAGAATGCACAGATAGAAGACAAATAAGCGTTCTATAGGTTTATTTCGCTTAGTTGCTTACTCTTGAGTAGAACTGCATGTTCACTCCAGAAATAAGCACGTTTGTAAAATGAGCCAAATTGAAGCAAAACACATTGTTGGAGTGTCAGAATGCACAGATAGAAGACAAGTAAGCGTTCTATAGGTTTATTTCGCTTAGTTGCTTACTCTTGAGTAGAAATGCATGTTCACTCCAGAAATAAGCACCTTTGTAAAATGAGCCAAATTGAAGCAAAACACATTGTTGGAGTGTCAGATTGCACAGATAGAAGACAAATAAGCGTTCTATAGGTTTATTTCACTTAATTGCTTACTGTTGAGTAGAACTGCATGTTCAGTCCAGAAATAAGCACCTTTGTAAAATGAGCCAAATTGAAGCAGAACACATTGTTGGAGTGTCAGAATGCATAGATAGAAGATAAATAAGCGATCTATAGGTTTATTTCGCTTAGTTGCTTACTCTTGAGTAGAACTGCATGTGGACTCCAGAAATAAGCACGTTTGTAAAATGAGCCAAATTGAAGCAAAACACATTGTTGGAGTGTCAGATTGCACAGATAGAAGACAAATAAGCGTTCTATAGGTTTATTTCGCTTAATTGCTTACTCTTGAGTAGAACTGCATGTTCAGTCCAGAAATAAGCACCTTTGGAAAATTAGCCAAATTGAAGCAAAACACATTGTTGGAGTGTCAGAATGCACAGATAGAAGACAAATAAGCGTTCTATAGGTTTATTTCGCTTAGTTGCTTACTCTTGAGTAGAACTGCATGTTCACTCCAGAAATAAGCACCTTTGTAAAATGAGCCAAATTGAAGCAAAACACATTGTTGGAGTGTCAGAATGCATAGATAGAAGGCAGATAAGCGTTCTATGGCTTTATTTCTCTTAGTTGCTTACTCATGAGTAGAACTGCATGTGGACTCCAGAAATATGCACCGTTGTAAAATGAGCCAAATTGAAGCAAAACACATTGTTGGAGTGTCAGATTGCACAAATAGAAAGCAAATAAGCGTTCTATAGGTTTATTTCGCTTAGTTGCTTACTCTTGAGTAGAAATGCATGTTCACTCCAGAAATAAGCACCTTTGTAAAATGAGCCAAATTGAAGCAAAACACATTGTTGGAGTGTCAGATTGCACAGATAGAAAACAAATAAGCGTTCTATAGGTTTATTTCGCTTAATTGCTTACTCTTGAGTAGAACTGCATGTTCACTCCAGAAATAAGCACCTTTGTAAAATGAGCCAAATTGAAGCAGAACACATTGTTGGAGTGTCAGAATGCACAGATAGAAGACAAATAAGCGTTCTATAGGTTTATTTCGCTTAGTTGCTTACTCTTGAGTAGAACTGCATGTTCACTCCAGAAATAAGCACCTTTGTAAAATGAGCCAAATTGAAGCAAAACACATTGTTGGAGTGTCAGAATGCACAGATAGAAGACAAATAAGCGTTCTATAGGTTTATTTCGCTTAGTTGCTTACTCTTGAGTAGAACTGCATGTTCACTCCAGAAATAAGCACGTTTGTAAAATGAGCCAAATTGAAGCAAAACACATTGTTGGAGTGTCAGAATGCACAGATAGAAGACAAGTAAGCGTTCTATAGGTTTATTTCGCTTAGTTGCTTACTCTTGAGTAGAAATGCATGTTCACTCCAGAAATAAGCACCTTTGTAAAATGAGCCAAATTGAAGCAAAACACATTGTTGGAGTGTCAGATTGCACAGATAGAAGACAAATAAGCGTTCTATAGGTTTATTTCGCTTAATTGCTTACTCTTGAGTAGAACTGCATGTTCAGTCCAGAAATAAGCACCTTTGTAAAATGAGCCAAATTGAAGCAAAACACATTGTTGGAGTGTCAGAATGCATAGATAGAAGGCAGATAAGCGTTCTATGGCTTTATTTCTCTTAGTTGCTTACTCTTGAGTAGAACTGCATGTTCACTCCAGAAATAAGCACCTTTGTAAAATGAGCCAAATTGAAGCAAAACACATTGTTGGAGTGTCAGAATGCATAGATAGAAGGCTGATAAGCGTTCTATGGCTTTATTTCGCTTATTTGCTTACTCTTGAGTAGAACTGCATGTTCACTCCAGGAATAAGCACCTTTGTAAAATGAGCCAAATTGAAGCAGAACACATTGTTTGAGTGTCAGAATGCAGAGATAGAAGATAAATAAGCGATCTATAGGTTTATTTCACTTAGTTGCTTACTCATGAGTAGAACTGCATGTGAACTCCAGAAATATGCACCTTTGTAAAATGAGCCAAATTGAAGCAAAACACATTGTTGGAGTGTCAGATTGCACAGATAGAAGACAAATAAGCGTTCTATAGGTTTATTTCGCTTAATTGCTTACTGTTGAGTAGAACTGCATGTTCAGTCCAGAAATAAGCACCTTTGTAAAATGAGCCAAATTGAAGCAGAACACATTGTTGGAGTGTCAGAATGCATAGATAGAAGATAAATAAGCGATCTATAGGTTTATTTCGCTTAGTTGCTTACTCTTGAGTAGAACTGCATGTGGACTCCAGAAATAAGCACGTTTGTAAAATGAGCCAAATTGAAGCAAAACACATTGTTGGAGTGTCAGATTGCACAGATAGAAGACAAATAAGCGTTCTATAGGTTTATTTCGCTTAATTGCTTACTCTTGAGTAGAACTGCATGTTCAGTCCAGAAATAAGCACCTTTGTAAAATTAGCCAAATTGAAGCAAAACACATTGTTGGAGTGTCAGAATGCATAGATAGAAGGCAGATAAGCGTTCTATGGCTTTATTTCTCTTAGTTGCTTACTCATGAGTAGAACTGCATGTGGACTCCAGAAATATGCACCGTTGTAAAATGAGCCAAATTGAAGCAAAACACATTGCTGGAGTGTCAGATTGCACAAATAGAAAGCAAATAAGCGTTCTATAGGTTTATTTCGCTTAGTTGCTTACTCTTGAGTAGAAATGCATGTTCACTCCAGAAATAAGCACCTTTGTAAAATGAGCCAAATTGAAGCAAAACACATTGTTGGAGTGTCAGATTGCACAGATAGAAAACAAATAAGCGTTCTATAGGTTTATTTCGCTTAATTGCTTACTCTTGAGTAGAACTGCATGTTCAGTCCAGAAATAAGCACCTTTGTAAAATTAGCCAAATTGAAGCAAAACACATTGTTGGAGTGTCAGAATGCATAGATAGAAGGCAGATAAGCGTTCTATGGCTTTATTTCTCTTAGTTGCTTACTCATGAGTAGAACTGCATGTGGACTCCAGAAATATGCACCGTTGTAAAATGAGCCAAATTGAAGCAAAACACATTGCTGGAGTGTCAGATTGCACAAATAGAAAGCAAATAAGCGTTCTATAGGTTTATTTCGCTTAGTTGCTTACTCTTGAGTAGAAATGCATGTTCACTCCAGAAATAAGCACTTTTGTAAAATGAGCCAAATTGAAGCAAAACACATTGTTGGAGTGTCAGATTGCACAGATAGAAAACAAATAAGCGTTCTATAGGTTTATTTCGCTTAATTGCTTACTCTTGAGTAGAACTGCATGTTCACTCCAGAAATAAGCACCTTTGTAAAATGAGCCAAATTGAAGCAGAACACATTGTTGGAGTGTCAGAATGCACAGATAGAAGACAAATAAGCGTTCTATAGGTTTATTTCGCTTAGTTGCTTACTCTTGAGTAGAACTGCATGTTCACTCCAGAAATAAGCACCTTTGTAAAATGAGCCAAATTGAAGCAAAACACATTGTTGGAGTGTCAGAATGCACAGATAGAAGACAAATAAGCGTTCTATAGGTTTATTTCGCTTAGTTGCTTACTCTTGAGTAGAACTGCATGTTCACTCCAGAAATAAGCACGTTTGTAAAATGAGCCAAATTGAAGCAAAACACATTGTTGGAGTGTCAGAATGCACAGATAGAAGACAAGTAAGCGTTCTATAGGTTTATTTCGCTTAGTTGCTTACTCTTGAGTAGAAATGCATGTTCACTCCAGAAATAAGCACCTTTGTAAAATGAGCCAAATTGAAGCAAAACACATTGTTGGAGTGTCAGATTGCACAGATAGAAGACAAATAAGCGTTCTATAGGTTTATTTTGCTTAATTGCTTACTCTTGAGTAGAACTGCATGTTCAGTCCAGAAAAAAGCACCTTTGTAAAATGAGCCAAATTGAAGCAAAACACATTGTTGGAGTGTCAGAATGCATAGATAGAAGGCAGATAAGCGTTCTATGGCTTTATTTCTCTTAGTTGCTTACTCTTGAGTAGAACTGCATGTTCACTCCAGAAATAAGCACCTTTGTAAAATGAGCCAAATTGAAGCAAAACACATTGTTGGAGTGTCAGAATGCATAGATAGAAGGCTGATAAGCGTTCTATGGCTTTATTTCGCTTATTTGCTTACTCTTGAGTAGAACTGCATGTTCACTCCAGGAATAAGCACCTTTGTAAAATGAGCCAAATTGAAGCAGAACACATTGTTTGAGTGTCAGAATGCAGAGATAGAAGATAAATAAGCGATCTATAGGTTTATTTCACTTAGTTGCTTACTCATGAGTAGAACTGCATGTGAACTCCAGAAATATGCACCTTTGTAAAATGAGCCAAATTGAAGCAAAACATTGTTGGAGTGTCAGATTGCACAGATAGAAGACAAATAAGCGTTCTATAGGTTTATTTCGCTTAATTGCTTACTCATGAGTAGAACTGCATGTGGACTCCAGAAATATGCACCTTTGTAAAATGAGCCAAATTGAAGCAAAACACATTGTTGGAGTGTCAGATTGCACAGATAGAAAGCAAATAAGCGTTCTATAGGTTTATTTCGCTTAGTTGCTTACTCTTGAGTAGAAATGCATGTTCACTCCAGAAATAAGCACCTTTGTAAAATTAGCCAAATTGAAGCAATACATATTGGTGGAGTGTCAGAATGCTTAGATAGAAGATAAATAAGCGATCTATAGGTTTATTTCGCTTAGTTGCTTACTCATGAGTAGAACTGCATGTTCACTCCAGAAATAAGCACCTTTGTAAAATGAGCCAAATTGAAGCAAAACATATTGGTGGAGTGTCAGAATGCATTGATAGAAGATAAATAAGCGATCTATAGGTTTATTTCGCTTAATTGCTTACTCATGAGTAGAACTGCATGTTCACTCCAGAAATAAGCACCTTTGTAAAATCAGCCAAATTGAAGCAAAACACATTGTTGGAGTGTCAGAATGCATAGATAGAAGGCAGATAAGCGTTCTATGGCTTTATTTCTCTTAGTTGCTTACTCTTGAGTAGAACTGCATGTGGACTCCAGAAATAAGCACGTTTGTAAAATGAGCCAAATTGAAGCAAAACACATTGTTGGAGTGTCAGAATGCATAGATAGCAGGCAGATAAGCGTTCTATGGCTTTATTTCTCTTAGTTGCTTACTCTTGAGTAGAACTGCATGTTCACTCCAGAAATAAGCACCTTTGTAAAATCAGCCAAATTGAAGCAAAACACATTGTTGGAGTGTCAGAATGCATAGATAGAAGGCTGATAAGCGTTCTATGGCTTTATTTCGCTTATTTGCTTACTCTTGAGTAGAACTGCATGTTCACTCCAGGAATAAGCACCTTTGTAAAATGAGCCAAATTGAAGCAGAACACATTGTTTGAGTGTCAGAATGCATAGATAGAAGATAAATAAGCGATCTATAGGTTTATTTCACTTAGTTGCTTACTCATGAGTAGAACTGCATGTGAATTCCAGAAATATGCACCTTTGTAAAATGAGCCAAATTGAAGCAAAACACATTGTTGGAGTGTCAGATTGCACAGATAGAAGACAAATAAGCATTCTATGGCTTTATTTCTCTTAGTTGCTTACTCTTGAGTAGAACTGCATGTTCACTCCAGAAATAAGCACCTTTGTAAAATGAGGCAAATTGAAGCAAAACACATTGATGGAGTGTCAGAATGCATAGATAGAATACTAATAAGCGATCTATAGGTTTTTTTCGCTTAGTTGCTTACTCTTGAGTAGAACTGCATGTTCACTCCAGAAATAAGCACCTTTGTAAAATGAGCCAAATTGAAGCAAAACACATTGTTGGAGTGTCAGAATGCACAGATAGAAGACAAATAAGCGTTCTATAGGTTTATTTCGCTTAGTTGCTTACTCTTGAGTAGAACTGCATGTTCACTCCAGAAATAAGCACGTTTGTAAAATGAGCCAAATTGAAGCAAAACACATTGTTGGAGTGTCAGAATGCATAGATAGAAGGCAGATAAGCGTTCTATGGCTTTATTTCTCTTAGTTGCTTACTCTTGAGTAGGACTGCATGTTCACTCCAGAAATAAGCACCTTTGTAAAATGAGCCAAATTGAAGCAAAACACATTGTTGGAGTGTCAGAATGTATAGATAGAAGGCAGATAAGCGTTCTATGGCTTTATTTCGCTTAGTTGCTTACTCTTGAGTAGACCTGCATGTTCACTCCAGGAATAAGAACCTTTGTAAAATGAGCCAAATTGAAGCAGAACACATTGTTTGAGTGTCAGAATGCATAGATAGAAGATAAATAAGCGATCTATAGGTTTATTTCACTTAGTTGCTTACTCATGAGTAGAACTGCATGTGAACTCCAGAAATATGCACCTTTGTAAAATGAGCCAAATTGAAGCAAAACACATTGTTGGAGTGTCAGATTGCACAGATAGAAGACAAATAAGCGTTCTATAGGTTTATTTCGCTTAATTGCTTACTCTTGAGTAGAATTGCATGTTCAGTCCAGAAATAAGCACCTTTGTAAAATGAGGCAAATTGAAGCAAAACACATTGATGGAGTGTCAGAATGCATAGATAGAATACTAATAAGCGATCTATAGGTTTTTTCGCTTAGTTGCTTACTCTTGAGTAGAACTGCATGTTCACTCCAGAAATAAGCACCTTTGTAAAATGAGCCAAATTGAAGCAAAACACATTGTTGGAGTGTCAGAATGCACAGATAGAAGACAAATAAGCGTTCTATAGGTTTATTTCGCTTAGTTGCTTACTCTTGAGTAGAACTGCATGTTCACTCCAGAAATAAGCACGTTTGTAAAATGAGCCAAATTGAAGCAAAACACATTGTTGGAGTGTCAGAATGCACAGATAGAAGACAAGTAAGCGTTCTATAGGTTTATTTCGCTTAGTTGCTTACTCTTGAGTAGAAATGCATGTTCACTCCAGAAATAAGCACCTTTGTAAAATGAGCCAAATTGAAGCAAAACACATTGTTGGAGTGTCAGATTGCACAGATAGAAGACAAATAAGCGTTCTATAGGTTTATTTCACTTAATTGCTTACTGTTGAGTAGAACTGCATGTTCAGTCCAGAAATAAGCACCTTTGTAAAATGAGCCAAATTGAAGCAGAACACATTGTTGGAGTGTCAGAATGCATAGATAGAAGATAAATAAGCGATCTATAGGTTTATTTCGCTTAGTTGCTTACTCTTGAGTAGAACTGCATGTGGACTCCAGAAATAAGCACGTTTGTAAAATGAGCCAAATTGAAGCAAAACACATTGTTGGAGTGTCAGATTGCACAGATAGAAGACAAATAAGCGTTCTATAGGTTTATTTCGCTTAATTGCTTACTCTTGAGTAGAACTGCATGTTCAGTCCAGAAATAAGCACCTTTGGAAAATTAGCCAAATTGAAGCAAAACACATTGTTGGAGTGTCAGAATGCACAGATAGAAGACAAATAAGCGTTCTATAGGTTTATTTCGCTTAGTTGCTTACTCTTGAGTAGAACTGCATGTTCACTCCAGAAATAAGCACCTTTGTAAAATGAGCCAAATTGAAGCAAAACACATTGTTGGAGTGTCAGAATGCATAGATAGAAGGCAGATAAGCGTTCTATGGCTTTATTTCTCTTAGTTGCTTACTCCTGAGTAGAACTGCATGTGGACTCCAGAAATATGCACCGTTGTAAAATGAGCCAAATTGAAGCAAAACACATTGTTGGAGTGTCAGATTGCACAAATAGAAAGCAAATAAGCGTTCTATAGGTTTATTTCGCTTAGTTGCTTACTCTTGAGTAGAAATGCATGTTCACTCCAGAAATAAGCACCTTTGTAAAATGAGCCAAATTGAAGCAAAACACATTGTTGGAGTGTCAGATTGCACAGATAGAAAACAAATAAGCGTTCTATAGGTTTATTTCGCTTAATTGCTTACTCTTGAGTAGAACTGCATGTTCACTCCAGAAATAAGCACCTTTGTAAAATGAGCCAAATTGAAGCAGAACACATTGTTGGAGTGTCAGAATGCACAGATAGAAGACAAATAAGCGTTCTATAGGTTTATTTCGCTTAGTTGCTTACTCTTGAGTAGAACTGCATGTTCACTCCAGAAATAAGCACCTTTGTAAAATGAGCCAAATTGAAGCAAAACACATTGTTGGAGTGTCAGAATGCACAGATAGAAGACAAATAAGCGTTCTATAGGTTTATTTCGCTTAGTTGCTTACTCTTGAGTAGAACTGCATGTTCACTCCAGAAATAAGCACGTTTGTAAAATGAGCCAAATTGAAGCAAAACACATTGTTGGAGTGTCAGAATGCACAGATAGAAGACAAGTAAGCGTTCTATAGGTTTATTTCGCTTAGTTGCTTACTCTTGAGTAGAAATGCATGTTCACTCCAGAAATAAGCACCTTTGTAAAATGAGCCAAATTGAAGCAAAACACATTGTTGGAGTGTCAGATTGCACAGATAGAAGACAAATAAGCGTTCTATAGGTTTATTTCGCTTAATTGCTTACTCTTGAGTAGAACTGCATGTTCAGTCCAGAAATAAGCACCTTTGTAAAATGAGCCAAATTGAAGCAAAACACATTGTTGGAGTGTCAGAATGCATAGATAGAAGGCAGATAAGCGTTCTATGGCTTTATTTCTCTTAGTTGCTTACTCTTGAGTAGAACTGCATGTTCACTCCAGAAATAAGCACCTTTGTAAAATGAGCCAAATTGAAGCAAAACACATTGTTGGAGTGTCAGAATGCATAGATAGAAGGCTGATAAGCGTTCTATGGCTTTATTTCGCTTATTTGCTTACTCTTGAGTAGAACTGCATGTTCACTCCAGGAATAAGCACCTTTGTAAAATGAGCCAAATTGAAGCAGAACACATTGTTTGAGTGTCAGAATGCAGAGATAGAAGATAAATAAGCGATCTATAGGTTTATTTCACTTAGTTGCTTACTCATGAGTAGAACTGCATGTGAACTCCAGAAATATGCACCTTTGTAAAATGAGCCAAATTGAAGCAAAACACATTGTTGGAGTGTCAGATTGCACAGATAGAAGACAAATAAGCGTTCTATAGGTTTATTTCGCTTAATTGCTTACTGTTGAGTAGAACTGCATGTTCAGTCCAGAAATAAGCACCTTTGTAAAATGAGCCAAATTGAAGCAGAACACATTGTTGGAGTGTCAGAATGCATAGATAGAAGATAAATAAGCGATCTATAGGTTTATTTCGCTTAGTTGCTTACTCTTGAGTAGAACTGCATGTGGACTCCAGAAATAAGCACGTTTGTAAAATGAGCCAAATTGAAGCAAAACACATTGTTGGAGTGTCAGATTGCACAGATAGAAGACAAATAAGCGTTCTATAGGTTTATTTCGCTTAATTGCTTACTCTTGAGTAGAACTGCATGTTCAGTCCAGAAATAAGCACCTTTGTAAAATTAGCCAAATTGAAGCAAAACACATTGTTGGAGTGTCAGAATGCATAGATAGAAGGCAGATAAGCGTTCTATGGCTTTATTTCTCTTAGTTGCTTACTCATGAGTAGAACTGCATGTGGACTCCAGAAATATGCACCGTTGTAAAATGAGCCAAATTGAAGCAAAACACATTGCTGGAGTGTCAGATTGCACAAATAGAAAGCAAATAAGCGTTCTATAGGTTTATTTCGCTTAGTTGCTTACTCTTGAGTAGAAATGCATGTTCACTCCAGAAATAAGCACCTTTGTAAAATGAGCCAAATTGAAGCAAAACACATTGTTGGAGTGTCAGATTGCACAGATAGAAAACAAATAAGCGTTCTATAGGTTTATTTCGCTTAATTGCTTACTCTTGAGTAGAACTGCATGTTCAGTCCAGAAATAAGCACCTTTGTAAAATTAGCCAAATTGAAGCAAAACACATTGTTGGAGTGTCAGAATGCATAGATAGAAGGCAGATAAGCGTTCTATGGCTTTATTTCTCTTAGTTGCTTACTCATGAGTAGAACTGCATGTGGACTCCAGAAATATGCACCGTTGTAAAATGAGCCAAATTGAAGCAAAACACATTGCTGGAGTGTCAGATTGCACAAATAGAAAGCAAATAAGCGTTCTATAGGTTTATTTCGCTTAGTTGCTTACTCTTGAGTAGAAATGCATGTTCACTCCAGAAATAAGCACCTTTGTAAAATGAGCCAAATTGAAGCAAAACACATTGTTGGAGTGTCAGATTGCACAGATAGAAAACAAATAAGCGTTCTATAGGTTTATTTCGCTTAATTGCTTACTCTTGAGTAGAACTGCATGTTCACTCCAGAAATAAGCACCTTTGTAAAATGAGCCAAATTGAAGCAGAACACATTGTTGGAGTGTCAGAATGCACAGATAGAAGACAAATAAGCGTTCTATAGGTTTATTTCGCTTAGTTGCTTACTCTTGAGTAGAACTGCATGTTCACTCCAGAAATAAGCACGTTTGTAAAATGAGCCAAATTGAAGCAAAACACATTGTTGGAGTGTCAGAATGCACAGATAGAAGACAAGTAAGCGTTCTATAGGTTTATTTCGCTTAGTTGCTTACTCTTGAGTAGAAATGCATGTTCACTCCAGAAATAAGCACCTTTGTAAAATGAGCCAAATTGAAGCAAAACACATTGTTGGAGTGTCAGATTGCACAGATAGAAGACAAATAAGCGTTCTATAGGTTTATTTTGCTTAATTGCTTACTCTTGAGTAGAACTGCATGTTCAGTCCAGAAAAAAGCACCTTTGTAAAATGAGCCAAATTGAAGCAAAACACATTGTTGGAGTGTCAGAATGCATAGATAGAAGGCAGATAAGCGTTCTATGGCTTTATTTCTCTTAGTTGCTTACTCTTGAGTAGAACTGCATGTTCACTCCAGAAATAAGCACCTTTGTAAAATGAGCCAAATTGAAGCAAAACACATTGTTGGAGTGTCAGAATGCATAGATAGAAGGCTGATAAGCGTTCTATGGCTTTATTTCGCTTATTTGCTTACTCTTGAGTAGAACTGCATGTTCACTCCAGGAATAAGCACCTTTGTAAAATGAGCCAAATTGAAGCAGAACACATTGTTTGAGTGTCAGAATGCAGAGATAGAAGATAAATAAGCGATCTATAGGTTTATTTCACTTAGTTGCTTACTCATGAGTAGAACTGCATGTGAACTCCAGAAATATGCACCTTTGTAAAATGAGCCAAATTGAAGCAAAACATTGTTGGAGTGTCAGATTGCACAGATAGAAGACAAATAAGCGTTCTATAGGTTTATTTCGCTTAATTGCTTACTCATGAGTAGAACTGCATGTGGACTCCAGAAATATGCACCTTTGTAAAATGAGCCAAATTGAAGCAAAACACATTGTTGGAGTGTCAGATTGCACAGATAGAAAGCAAATAAGCGTTCTATAGGTTTATTTCGCTTAGTTGCTTACTCTTGAGTAGAAATGCATGTTCACTCCAGAAATAAGCACCTTTGTAAAATTAGCCAAATTGAAGCAATACATATTGGTGGAGTGTCAGAATGCTTAGATAGAAGATAAATAAGCGATCTATAGGTTTATTTCGCTTAGTTGCTTACTTATGAGTAGAACTGCATGTTCACTCCAGAAATAAGCACCTTTGTAAAATGAGCCAAATTGAAGCAAAACATATTGGTGGAGTGTCAGAATGCATTGATAGAAGATAAATAAGCGATCTATAGGTTTATTTCGCTTAATTGCTTACTCATGAGTAGAACTGCATGTTCACTCCAGAAATAAGCACCTTTGTAAAATCAGCCAAATTGAAGCAAAACACATTGTTGGAGTGTCAGAATGCATAGATAGAAGGCAGATAAGCGTTCTATGGCTTTATTTCTCTTAGTTGCTTACTCTTGAGTAGAACTGCATGTTCACTCCAGAAATAAGCACCTTTGTAAAATCAGCCAAATTGAAGCAAAACACATTGTTGGAGTGTCAGAATGCATAGATAGAAGGCTGATAAGCGTTCTATGGCTTTATTTCGCTTATTTGCTTACTCTTGAGTAGAACTGCATGTTCACTCCAGGAATAAGCACCTTTGTAAAATGAGCCAAATTGAAGCAGAACACATTGTTTGAGTGTCAGAATGCATAGATAGAAGATAAATAAGCGATCTATAGGTTTATTTCACTTAGTTGCTTACTCATGAGTAGAACTGCATGTGAACTCCAGAAATATGCACCTTTGTAAAATAAGCCAAATTGAAGCAAAACACATTGTTGGAGTGTCAGATTGCACAGATAGAAGACAAATAAGCGTTCTATAGGTTTATTTCGCTTAATTGCTTACTCTTGAGTAGAACTGCATGTTCAGTCCAGAAATAAGCACCTTTGTAAAATGAGGCAAATTGAAGCAAAACACATTGATGGAGTGTCAGAATGCATAGATAGAATACTAATAAGCGATCTATAGGTTTTTTTCGCTTAGTTGCTTACTCTTGAGTAGAACTGCATGTTCACTCCAGAAATAAGCACCTTTGTAAAATGAGCCAAATTGAAGCAAAACACATTGTTGGAGTGTCAGAATGCACAGATAGAAGACAAATAAGCGTTCTATAGGTTTATTTCGCTTAGTTGCTTACTCTTGAGTAGAACTGCATGTTCACTCCAGAAATAAGCACCTTTGTAAAATGAGCCAAATTGAAGCAAAACACATTGTTGGAGTGTCAGAATGCATAGATAGAAGGCAGATAAGCGTTCTATGGCTTTATTTCTCTTAGTTGCTTACTCTTGAGTAGAACTGCATGTTCACTCCAGAAATAAGCACCTTTGTAAAATGAGGCAAATTGAAGCAAAACACATTGTTGGAGTGTCAGAATGCATAGATAGAAGATAAATAAGCGATCTATAGGTTTATTTCGCTTAGTTGCTTACTCATGAGTAGAACTGCATGTGAACTACAGAAATAAGCACCTTTGTAAAATGAGCCAAATTGAAGCAAAACACATGGTTGGAGTGTCAGATTGCACAGATAGAAGACAAAAAAGCGTTCTATAGGTTTATATCGCTTAGTTGCTTACTCTTGAGTAGAACTGCATGTTCACTCCAGAAATAAGCACGTTTGTAAAATGAGCCAAATTGAAGCAAAACACATTGTTTGAGTGTCAGGATGCATAGATAGAAGACAAGTAAGCGTTCTATAGGTTTATTTCGCTTAATTGCTTACTCTTGAGTAGAACTGCATGTTCACTCCAGAAATAAGCACCTTTGTAAAATGAGCCAAATTGAAGCAAAACACATTGATGGAGTGTCAGAATGCATAGATAGAATACTAATAAGCGATCTATAGGTTTTTTTCGCTTAGTTGCTTACTCTTGAGTAGAACTGCATGTTCACTCCAGAAATAAGCACCTTTGTAAAATGAGCCAAATTGAAGCAAAACACATTGTTGGAGTGTCAGAATGCACAGATAGAAGACAAATAAGCGTTCTATAGGTTTATTTCGCTTAGTTGCTTACTCTTGAGTAGAACTGCATGTTCACTCCAGAAATAAGCACCTTTGTAAAATGAGCCAAATTGAAGCAAAACACATTGTTGGAGTGTCAGAATGCATAGATAGAAGGCAGATAAGCGTTCTATGGCTTTATTTCTCTTAGTTGCTTACTCTTGAGTAGAACTGCATGTTCACTCCAGAAATAAGCACCTTTGTAAAATGAGCCAAATTGAAGCAAAACACATTGTTGGAGTGTCAGATTGCACAGATAGAAGACAAATAAGCGTTCTATAGGTTTATTTTGCTTAATTGCTTACTCTTGAGTAGAACTGCATGTTCAGTCCAGAAAAAAGCACCTTTGTAAAATGAGCCAAATTGAAGCAAAACACATTGTTGGAGTGTCAGAATGCATAGATAGAAGGCAGATAAGCGTTCTATGGCTTTATTTCTCTTAGTTGCTTACTCTTGAGTAGAACTGCATGTTCACTCCAGAAATAAGCACCTTTGTAAAATGAGCCAAATTGAAGCAAAACACATTGTTGGAGTGTCAGAATGCATAGATAGAAGGCTGATAAGCGTTCTATGGCTTTATTTCGCTTATTTGCTTACTCTTGAGTAGAACTGCATGTTCACTCCAGGAATAAGCACCTTTGTAAAATGAGCCAAATTGAAGCAGAACACATTGTTTGAGTGTCAGAATGCAGAGATAGAAGATAAATAAGCGATCTATAGGTTTATTTCACTTAGTTGCTTACTCATGAGTAGAACTGCATGTGAACTCCAGAAATATGCACCTTTGTAAAATGAGCCAAATTGAAGCAAAACACATTGTTGGAGTGTCAGATTGCACAGATAGAAGACAAATAAGCGTTCTATAGGTTTATTTCGCTTAATTGCTTACTCATGAGTAGAACTGCATGTGGACTCCAGAAATATGCACCTTTGTAAAATGAGCCAAATTGAAGCAAAACACATTGTTGGAGTGTCAGATTGCACAGATAGAAAGCAAATAAGCGTTCTATAGGTTTATTTCGCTTAGTTGCTTACTCTTGAGTAGAAATGCATGTTCACTCCAGAAATAAGCACCTTTGTAAAATTAGCCAAATTGAAGCAATACATATTGGTGGAGTGTCAGAATGCTTAGATAGAAGATAAATAAGCGATCTATAGGTTTATTTCGCTTAGTTGCTTACTCATGAGTAGAACTGCATGTTCACTCCAGAAATAAGCACCTTTGTAAAATGAGCCAAATTGAAGCAAAACATATTGGTGGAGTGTCAGAATGCATTGATAGAAGATAAATAAGCGATCTATAGGTTTATTTCGCTTAATTGCTTACTCATGAGTAGAACTGCATGTTCACTCCAGAAATAAGCACCTTTGTAAAATCAGCCAAATTGAAGCAAAACACATTGTTGGAGTGTCAGAATGCATAGATAGAAGGCAGATAAGCGTTCTATGGCTTTATTTCTCTTAGTTGCTTACTCTTGAGTAGAACTGCATGTTCACTCCAGAAATAAGCACCTTTGTAAAATCAGCCAAATTGAAGCAAAACACATTGTTGGAGTGTCAGAATGCATAGATAGAAGGCTGATAAGCGTTCTATGGCTTTATTTCGCTTATTTGCTTACTCTTGAGTAGAACTGCATGTTCACTCCAGGAATAAGCACCTTTGTAAAATGAGCCAAATTGAAGCAGAACACATTGTTTGAGTGTCAGAATGCATAGATAGAAGATAAATAAGCGATCTATAGGTTTATTTCGCTTAGTTGCTTACTCATGAGTAGAACTGCATGTGAACTCCAGAAATATGCACCTTTGTAAAATAAGCCAAATTGAAGCAAAACACATTGTTGGAGTGTCAGATTGCACAGATAGAAGACAAATAAGCGTTCTATAGGTTTATTTCGCTTAATTGCTTACTCTTGAGTAGAACTGCATGTTCAGTCCAGAAATAAGCACCTTTGTAAAATGAGGCAAATTGAAGCAAAACACATTGATGGAGTGTCAGAATGCATAGATAGAATACTAATAAGCGATCTATAGGTTTTTTTCGCTTAGTTGCTTACTCTTGAGTAGAACTGCATGTTCACTCCAGAAATAAGCACCTTTGTAAAATGAGCCAAATTGAAGCAAAACACATTGTTGGAGTGTCAGAATGCACAGATAGAAGACAAATAAGCGTTCTATAGGTTTATTTCGCTTAGTTGCTTACTCTTGAGTAGAACTGCATGTTCACTCCAGAAATAAGCACCTTTGTAAAATGAGCCAAATTGAAGCAAAACACATTGTTGGAGTGTCAGAATGCATAGATAGAAGGCAGATAAGCGTTCTATGGCTTTATTTCTCTTAGTTGCTTACTCTTGAGTAGAACTGCATGTTCACTCCAGAAATAAGCACCTTTGTAAAATGAGCCAAATTGAAGCAAAACACATTGTTGGAGTGTCAGAATGCATAGATAGAAGATAAATAAGCGATCTATAGGTTTATTTCGCTTAGTTGCTTACTCATGAGTAGAACTGCATGTGAACTACAGAAATAAGCACCTTTGTAAAATGAGCCAAATTGAAGCAAAACACATGGTTGGAGTGTCAGATTGCACAGATAGAAGACAAAAAAGCGTTCTATAGGTTTATATCGCTTAGTTGCTTACTCTTGAGTAGAACTGCATGTTCACTCCAGAAATAAGCACGTTTGTAAAATGAGCCAAATTGAAGCAAAACACATTGTTTGAGTGTCAGGATGCATAGATAGAAGACAAGTAAGCGTTCTATAGGTTTATTTCGCTTAATTGCTTACTCTTGAGTAGAACTGCATGTTCACTCCAGAAATAAGCACCTTTGTAAAATGAGCCAAATTGAAGCAAAACACATTGATGGAGTGTCAGAATGCATAGATAGAATACTAATAAGCGATCTATAGGTTTTTTTCGCTTAGTTGCTTACTCTTGAGTAGAACTGCATGTTCACTCCAGAAATAAGCACCTTTGTAAAATGAGCCAAATTGAAGCAAAACACATTGTTGGAGTGTCAGAATGCACAGATAGAAGACAAATAAGCGTTCTATAGGTTTATTTCGCTTAGTTGCTTACTCTTGAGTAGAACTGCATGTTCACTCCAGAAATAAGCACCTTTGTAAAATGAGCCAAATTGAAGCAAAACACATTGTTGGAGTGTCAGAATGCATAGATAGAAGGCAGATAAGCGTTCTATGGCTTTATTTCTCTTAGTTGCTTACTCTTGAGTAGAACTGCATGTTCACTCCAGAAATAAGCACCTTTGTAAAATCAGCCAAATTGAAGCAAAACACATTGTTGGAGTGTCAGAATGCATAGATAGAAGGCTGATAAGCGTTCTATGGCTTTATTTCGCTTATTTGCTTACTCTTGAGTAGAACTGCATGTTCACTCCAGGAATAAGCACCTTTGTAAAATGAGCCAAATTGAAGCAGAACACATTGTTTGAGTGTCAGAATGCATAGATAGAAGATAAATAAGCGATCTATAGGTTTATTTCACTTAGTTGCTTACTCATGAGTAGAACTGCATGTGAACTCCAGAAATATGCACCTTTGTAAAATGAGCCAAATTGAAGCAAAACACATTGTTGGAGTGTCAGATTGCACAGATAGAAGACAAATAAGCGTTCTATGGCTTTATTTCTCTTAGTTGCTTACTCTTGAGTAGAACTGCATGTTCACTCCAGAAATAAGCACCTTTGTAAAATCAGCCAAATTGAAGCAAAACACATTGTTGGAGTGTCAGAATGCATAGATAGAAGGCTGATAAGCGTTCTATGGCTTTATTTCGCTTATTTGCTTACTCTTGAGTAGAACTGCATGTTCACTCCAGGAATAAGCACCTTTGTAAAATGAGCCAAATTGAAGCAGAACACATTGTTTGAGTGTCAGAATGCACAGATAGAAGACAAATAAGCGTTCTATAGGTTTATTTCGCTTAGTTGCTTACTCTTGAGTAGAACTGCATGTTCAGTCCAGAAATAAGCACCTTTGTAAAATGAGGCAAATTGAAGCAAAACACATTGATGGAGTGTCAGAATGCATAGATAGAATACTAATAAGCGATCTATAGGTTTTTTTTGCTTAGTTGCTTACTCTTGAGTAGAACTGCATGTTCACTCCAGAAATAAGCACCTTTGTAAAATGAGCCAAATTGAAGCAAAACACATTGTTGGAGTGTCAGAATGCACAGATAGAAGACAAATAAGCGTTCTATAGGTTTATTTCGCTTAGTTGCTTACTCTTGAGGAGAACTGCATGTTCACTCCAGAAATAAGCACCTTTGTAAAATGAGCCAAATTGAAGCAAAACACATTGTTGGAGTGTCAGAATGCATAGATAGAAGGCAGATAAGCGTTCTATGGCTTTATTTCTCTTAGTTGCTTACTCTTGAGTAGAACTGCATGTTCACTCCAGAAATAAGCACCTTTGTAAAATGAGCCAAATTGAAGCAAAACACATTGTTGGAGTGTCAGAATGTATAGATAGAAGGCAGATAAGCGTTCTATGGCTTTATTTCGCTTAGTTGCTTACTCTTGAGTAGACCTGCATGTTCACTCCAGGAATAAGAACCTTTGTAAAATGAGCCAAATTGAAGCAGAACACATTGTTTGAGTGTCAGGATGCATAGATAGAAGATAAATAAGCGATCTATAGGTTTATTTCACTTAGTTGCTTACTCATGAGTAGAACTGCATGTGAACTCCAGAAATATGCACCTTTGTAAAATGAGCCAAATTGAAGCAGAACACATTGTTAGAGTGTCAGATTGCACAGATAGAAGACAAATAAGCGTTCTATAGGTTTATTTCGCTTAATTGCTTACTCTTGAGTAGAACTGCATGTTCAGTCCAGAAATAAGCACCTTTGTAAAATGAGGCAAATTGAAGCAAAACACATTGATGGAGTGTCAGAATGCATAGATAGAATACTAATAAGCGATCTATAGGTTTTTTCGCTTAGTTGCTTACTCTTGAGTAGAACTGCATGTTCACTCCAGAAATAAGCACCTTTGTAAAATGAGCCAAATTGAAGCAAAACACATTGTTGGAGTGTCAGAATGCACAGATAGAAGACAAATAAGCGTTCTATAGGTTTATTTCGCTTAGTTGCTTACTCTTGAGTAGAACTGCATGTTCACTCCAGAAATAAGCACGTTTGTAAAATGAGCCAAATTGAAGCAAAACACATTGTTGGAGTGTCAGAATGCACAGATAGAAGACAAGTAAGCGTTCTATAGGTTTATTTCGCTTAGTTGCTTACTCTTGAGTAGAAATGCATGTTCACTCCAGAAATAAGCACCTTTGTAAAATGAGCCAAATTGAAGCAAAACACATTGTTGGAGTGTCAGATTGCACAGATAGAAGACAAATAAGCGTTCTATAGGTTTATTTCGATTAATTGCTTACTCTTGAGTAGAACTGCATGTTCAGTCCAGAAATAAGCACCTTTGTAAAATGAGCCAAATTGAAGCAGAACACATTGTTGGAGTGTCAGAATGCATAGATAGAAGATAAATAAGCGATCTATAGGTTTATTTCGCTTAGTTGCTTACTCTTGAGTAGAACTGCATGTTCACTCCAGAAATAAGCACCTTTGTAAAATGAGCCAAATTGAAGTGAAACATATTGGTGGAGTGTCAGAATGCACAGATAGAAGACAAATAAGCGTTCTATAGGTTTATTTCGCTTAGTTGCTTACTCTTGAGTAGAACTGCATGTTCAGTCCAGAAATAAGCACCTTTGTAAAATGAGCCAAATTGAAGCAGAACACATTGTTGGAGTGTCAGAATGCATAGATAGAAGACAAAAAAGCGTTCTATAGGTTTATTTCGCTTAATTGCTTACTCTTGAGTAGAACTGCATGTTCACTCCAGGAATAAGCACCTTTGTAAAATGAGCCAAATTGAAGCAGAACACATTGTTGGAGTGTCAGAATGCATAGATAGAAGATAAATAAGCGATCTATAGGTTTATTTCACTTAGTTGCTTACTCATGAGTAGAACTGCATGTGGACTCCAGAAATATGCACCTTTGTAAAATGAGCCAAATTGAAGCAAAACACATTGTTGGAGTGTCAGATTGCACAGATAGAAGACAAATAAGCGTTCTATAGGTTTATTTCGCTTAATTGCTTACTCTTGAGTAGAACTGCATGTTCAGTCCAGAAATAAGCACCTTTGTAAAATTAGCCAAATTGAAGCAAAACACATTGTTGGAGTGTCAGAATGCACAGATAGAAGACAAATAAGCGTTCTATAGGTTTATTTCGCTGAGTTGCTTACTCTTGAGTAGAACTGCATGTTCACTCCAGAAATAAGCACCTTTGTAAAATGAGCCAAATTGAAGCAAAACACATTGTTGGAGTGTCAGAATGCATAGATAGAAGGCAGATAAGCGTTCTATGGCTTTATTTCTCTTAGTTGCTTACTCATGAGTAGAACTGCATGTGGCCTCCAGAAATATGCACCTTTGTAAAATGAGCCAAATTGAAGCAAAACACATTGTTGGAGTGTCAGATTGCACAAATAGAAAGCAAATAAGCGTTCTATAGGTTTATTTCGCTTAGTTGCTTACTCTTGAGTAGAAATGCATGTTCACTCCAGAAATAAGCACCTTTGTAAAATGAGCCAAATTGAAGCAAAACACATTGTTGGAGTGTCAGATTGCACAGATAGAAAACAAATAAGCGTTCTATAGGTTTATTTCGCTTGATTGCTTACTCTTGAGTAGAACTGCATGTTCACTCCAGAAATAAGCACCTTTGTAAAATGAGCCAAATTGAAGCAAAACACATTGTTGGAGTGTCAGAATGCATAGATAGAAGGCTGATAAGCGTTCTATGGCTTTATTTCTCTTAGTTGCTTACTCTTGAGTAGAACTGCATGTTCACTCCAGAAATAAGCACCTTTGTAAAATGAGCCAAATTGAAGCAAAACACATTGTTGGAGTGTCAGAATGCATAGATAGAAGGCTGATAAGCGTTCTATGGCTTTATTTCGCTTATTTGCTTACTCTTGAGTAGAACTGCATGTTCACTCCAGGAATAAGCACGTTTGTAAAATGAGCCAAATTGAAGCAAAACACATTGTTTGAGTGTCAGAATGCAGAGATAGAAGATAAATAAGCGATCTATAGGTTTATTTCACTTAGTTGCTTACTCATGAGTAGAACTGCATGTGAACTCCAGAAATATGCACCTTTGTAAAATGAGCCAAATTGAAGCAAAACACATTGTTGGAGTGTCAGATTGCACAGATAGAAGACAAATAAGCGTTCTATAGGTTTATTTCGCTTAATTGCTTACTCATGAGTAGAACTGCATGTGGACTCCAGAAATATGCACCTTTGTAAAATGAGCCAAATTGAAGCAAAACACATTGTTGGAGTGTCAGATTGCACAGATAGAAAGCAAATAAGCGTTCTATAGGTTTATTTCGCTTAGTTGCTTACTCTTGAGTAGAAATGCATGTTCACTCCAGAAATAAGCACCTTTGTAAAATGAGCCAAATTGAAGCAAAACATATTGGTGGAGTGTCAGAATGCATAGATAGAAGATAAATAAGCGATCTATAGGTTTATTTCGCTTAGTTGCTTACTCATGAGTAGAACTGCATGTTCACTCCAGAAATAAGCACCTTTGTAAAATGAGCCAAATTGAAGCAAAACATATTGGTGGAGTGTCAGAATGCATTGATAGAAGATAAATAAGCGATCTATAGGTTTATTTCGCTTAATTGCTTACTCATGAGTAGAACTGCATGTTCACTCCAGAAATAAGCACCTTTGTAAAATGAGCCAAATTGAAGCAAAACACATTGTTTGAGTGTCAGAATGCATAGATAGAAGGCTGATAAGCGTTCTATGGCTTTATTTCGCTTATTTGCTTACTCTTGAGTAGAACTGCATGTTCACTCCAGGAATAAGCACCTTTGTAAAATGAGCCAAATTGAAGCAGAACACATTGTTTGAGTGTCAGAATGCATAGATAGAAGATAAATAAGCGATCTATAGGTTTATTTCACTTAGTTGCTTACTCATGAGAAGAACTGCATGTGAACTCCAGAAATATGCACCTTTGTAAAATGAGCCAAATTGAAGCAAAACACATTGTTGGAGTGTCAGATTGCACAGATAGAAGACAAATAAGCGTTCTATAGGTTTATTTCGCTTAATTGCTTACTCTTGAGTAGAACTGCATGTTCAGTCCAGAAATAAGCACCTTTGTAAAATGAGGCAAATTGAAGCAAAACACATTGATGGAGTGTCAGAATGCATAGATAGAATACTAATAAGCGATCTATAGGTTTTTTTCGCTTAGTTGCTTACTCTTGAGTAGAACTGCATGTTCACTCCAGAAATAAGCACCTTTGTAAAATGAGCCAAATTGAAGCAAAACACATTGTTGGAGTGTCAGAATGCACAGATAGAAGACAAATAAGCGTTCTATAGGTTTATTTCGCTTAGTTGCTTACTCTTGAGTAGAACTGCATGTTCACTCCAGAAATAAGCACCTTTGTAAAATGAGCCAAATTGAAGCAAAACACATTGTTGGAGTGTCAGAATTCATAGATAGAAGGCAGATAAGCGTTCTATGGCTTTATTTCTCTTAGTTGCTTACTCTTGAGTAGAACTGCATGTTCACTCCAGAAATAAGCACCTTTGTAAAATGAGCCAAATTGAAGCAAAACACATTGTTGGAGTGTCAGAATGTATAGACAGAAGGCAGATAAGCGTTCTATGGCTTTATTTCGCTTAGTTGCTTACTCTTGAGTAGACCTGCATGTTCACTCCAGGAATAAGCACCTTTGTAAAATGAGCCAAATTGAAGCAGAACACATTGTTTGAGTGTCAGAATGCATAGATAGAAGATAAATAAGCGATCTATAGGTTTATTTCACTTAGTTGCTTACTCATGAGTAGAACTGCATGTGAACTCCAGAAATATGCACCTTTGTAAAATGAGCCAAATTGAAGCAAAACACATTGTTGGAGTGTCAGATTGCACAGATAGAAGACAAATAAGCGTTCTATAGGTTTATTTCGCTTAATTGCTTACTCTTGAGTAGAACTGCATGTTCAGTCCAGAAATAAGCACCTTTGTAAAATGAGGCAAATTGAAGCAAAACACATTGATGGAGTGTCAGAATGCATAGATAGAATACTAATAAGCGATCTATAGGTTTTTTCGCTTAGTTGCTTACTCTTGAGTAGAACTGCATGTGCACTCCAGAAATAAGCACCTTTGTAAAATGAGCCAAATTGAAGCAAAACACATTGTTGGAGTGTCAGAATGCACAGATAGAAGACAAATAAGCGTTCTATAGGTTTATTTCGCTTAATTGCTTACTCTTGAGTAGAACTGCATGTTCACTCCAGAAATAAGCACGTTTGTAAAATGAGCCAAATTGAAGCAAAACACATTGTTGGAGTGTCAGAATGCATTGATAGAAGATAAATAAGCGATCTATAGGTTTATTTCGCTTAATTGCTTACTCATGAGTAGAACTGCATGTGAATTCCAGAAATAAGCACCTTTGTAAAATGAGCCAAATTGAAGCAAAACACATGGTTGGAGTGTCAGATTGCACAGATAGAAGACAAAAAAGCGTTCTATAGGTTTATTTCGCTTAATTGCTTACTCTTGAGTAGAACTGCATGTTCACTCCAGAAATAAGCACCTTTGTAAAATGAGCCAAATTGAAGCAAAACACATTGATGGAGTGTCAGAATGCATAGATAGAATACTAATAAGCGATCTATAGGTTTTTTTCGCTTAGTTGCTTACTCTTGAGTAGAACTGCATGTTCACTCCAGAAATAAGCACCTTTGTAAAATGAGCCAAATTGTAGCAAAACACATTGTTGGAGTGTCAGAATGCACAGATAGAAGACAAATAAGCGTTCTATAGGTTTATTTCGCTTAGTTGCTTACTCTTGAGTAGAACTGCATGTTCACTCCAGAAATAAGCACCTTCGTAAAATGAGCCAAATTGAAGCAAAACACATTGTTGGAGTGTCAGAATGCATAGATAGAAGGCAGATAAGCGTTCTATGGCTTTATTTCTCTTAGTTGCTTACTCTTGAGTAGAACTGCATGTTCACTCCAGAAATAAGCACCTTTGTAAAATGAGCCAAATTGAAGCAAAACACATTGTTGGAGTGTCAGAATGCATAGATAGAAGGCTGATAAGCGTTCTATGGCTTTATTTCGCTTTTTTGCTTACTCTTGAGTAGAACTGCATGTTCACTCCAGGAATAAGCACCTTTGTAAAATGAGCCAAATTGAAGCAGAACACATTGTTTGAGTGTCAGAATGCAGAGATAGAAGATAAATAAGCGATCTATAGGTTTATTTCACTTAGTTGCTTACTCATGAGTAGAACTGCATGTGAACTCCAGAAATATGCACCTTTGTAAAATGAGCCAAATTGAAGCAAAACACATTTTTGGAGTGTCAGATTGCACAGATAGAAGACAAATAAGCGTTCTATAGGTTTATTTCGCTTAATTGCTTACTCTTGCGTAGAACTGCATGTTCAGTCCAGAAATAAGCACCTTTGTAAAATGAGGCAAATTGAAGCAAAACACATTGATGGAGTGTCAGAATGCATAGATAGAATACTAATAAGCGATCTATAGGTTTTTTTCGCTTAGTTGCTTACTCTTGAGTAGAACTGCATGTTCACTCCAGAAATAAGCACCTTTGTAAAATGAGCCAAATTGAAGCAAAACACATTGTTGGAGTGTCAGAATGCACAGATAGAAGACAAATAAGCGTTCTATAGGTTTATTTCGCTTAGTTGCTTACTCTTGAGTAGAACTGCATGTTCACTCCAGAAATAAGCACCTTTGTAAAATGAGCCAAATTGAAGCAAAACACATTGTTGGAGTGTCAGAATGCATAGATAGAAGGCAGATAAGCGTTCTATGGCTTTATTTCTCTTAGTTGCTTACTCTTGAGTAGAACTGCATGTTCACTCCAGAAATAAGCACCTTTGTAAAATGAGCCAAATTGAAGCAAAACACATTGTTGGAGTGTCAGAATGTATAGATAGAAGGCAGATAAGCGTTCTATGGCTTTATTTCGCTTAGTTGCTTACTCTTGAGTAGAACTGCATGTTCACTCCAGGAATAAGCACCTTTGCAAAATGAGCCAAATTGAAGCAGAACACATTGTTTGAGTGTCAGAATGCATAGATAGAAGATAAATAAGCGATCTATAGGTTTATTTCACTTAGTTGCTTACTCATGAGTAGAACTGCATGTGAACTCCAGAAATATGCACCTTTGTAAAATGAGCCAAATTGAAGCAAAACACATTGTTGGAGTGTCAGATTGCACAGATAGAAGACAAATAAGCGTTCTATAGGTTTATTTCGCTTAGTTGCTTACTCTTGAGTAGAAATGCATGTTCACTCCAGAAATAAGCACCTTTGTAAAATGAGCCAAATTGAAGCAAAACACATTGTTGGAGTGTCAGATTGCACAGATAGAAAACAAATAAGCGTTCTATAGGTTTATTTCGCTTAATTGCTTACTCTTGAGTAGAACTGCATGTTCACTCCAGAAATAAGCACCTTTGTAAAATGAGCCAAATTGAAGCAGAACACATTGTTGGAGTGTCAGAATGCACAGATAGAAGACAAATAAGCGTTCTATAGGTTTATTTCGCTTAGTTGCTTACTCTTGAGTAGAACTGCATGTTCACTCCAGAAATAAGCACCTTTGTAAAATGAGCCAAATTGAAGCAAAACACATTGTTGGAGTGTCAGAATGCACAGATAGAAGACAAATAAGCGTTCTATAGGTTTATTTCGCTTAGTTGCTTACTCTTGAGTAGAACTGCATGTTCACTCCAGAAATAAGCACCTTTGTAAAATGAGCCAAATTGAAGCAAAACACATTGTTGGAGTGTCAGAATGCACAGATAGAAGACAAATAAGCGTTCTATAGGTTTATTTCGCTTAGTTGCTTACTCTTGAGTAGAACTGCATGTTCACTCCAGAAATAAGCACCTTTGTAAAATGAGCCAAATTGAAGCAAAACACATTGTTGGAGTGTCAGAATTCATAGATAGAAGGCAGATAAGCGTTCTATGGCTTTATTTCTCTTAGTTGCTTACTCTTGAGTAGAACTGCATGTTCACTCCAGAAATAAGCACCTTTGTAAAATGAGCCAAATTGAAGCAAAACACATTGTTGGAGTGTCAGAATGTATAGACAGAAGGCAGATAAGCGTTCTATGGCTTTATTTCGCTTAGTTGCTTACTCTTGAGTAGACCTGCATGTTCACTCCAGGAATAAGCACCTTTGTAAAATGAGCCAAATTGAAGCAGAACACATTGTTTGAGTGTCAGAATGCATAGATAGAAGATAAATAAGCGATCTATAGGTTTATTTCACTTAGTTGCTTACTCATGAGTAGAACTGCATGTGAACTCCAGAAATATGCACCTTTGTAAAATGAGCCAAATTGAAGCAAAACACATTGTTGGAGTGTCAGATTGCACAGATAGAAGACAAATAAGCGTTCTATAGGTTTATTTCGCTTAATTGCTTACTCTTGCGTAGAACTGCATGTTCAGTCCAGAAATAAGCACCTTTGTAAAATGAGGCAAATTGAAGCAAAACACATTGATGGAGTGTCAGAATGCATAGATAGAATACTAATAAGCGATCTATAGGTTTTTTTCGCTTAGTTGCTTACTCTTGAGTAGAACTGCATGTTCACTCCAGAAATAAGCACCTTTGTAAAATGAGCCAAATTGAAGCAAAACACATTGTTGGAGTGTCAGAATGCACAGATAGAAGACAAATAAGCGTTCTATAGGTTTATTTCGCTTAGTTGCTTACTCTTGAGTAGAACTGCATGTTCACTCCAGAAATAAGCACCTTTGTAAAATGAGCCAAATTGAAGCAAAACACATTGTTGGAGTGTCAGAATGCATAGATAGAAGGCAGATAAGCGTTCTATGGCTTTATTTCTCTTAGTTGCTTACTCTTGAGTAGAACTGCATGTTCACTCCAGAAATAAGCACCTTTGTAAAATGAGCCAAATTGAAGCAAAACACATTGTTGGAGTGTCAGAATGTATAGATAGAAGGCAGATAAGCGTTCTATGGCTTTATTTCGCTTAGTTGCTTACTCTTGAGTAGAACTGCATGTTCACTCCAGGAATAAGCACCTTTGCAAAATGAGCCAAATTGAAGCAGAACACATTGTTTGAGTGTCAGAATGCATAGATAGAAGATAAATAAGCGATCTATAGGTTTATTTCACTTAGTTGCTTACTCATGAGTAGAACTGCATGTGAACTCCAGAAATATGCACCTTTGTAAAATGAGCCAAATTGAAGCAAAACACATTGTTGGAGTGTCAGATTGCACAGATAGAAGACAAATAAGCGTTCTATAGGTTTATTTCGCTTAGTTGCTTACTCTTGAGTAGAAATGCATGTTCACTCCAGAAATAAGCACCTTTGTAAAATGAGCCAAATTGAAGCAAAACACATTGTTGGAGTGTCAGATTGCACAGATAGAAAACAAATAAGCGTTCTATAGGTTTATTTCGCTTAATTGCTTACTCTTGAGTAGAACTGCATGTTCACTCCAGAAATAAGCACCTTTGTAAAATGAGCCAAATTGAAGCAGAACACATTGTTGGAGTGTCAGAATGCACAGATAGAAGACAAATAAGCGTTCTATAGGTTTATTTCGCTTAGTTGCTTACTCTTGAGTAGAACTGCATGTTCACTCCAGAAATAAGCACCTTTGTAAAATGAGCCAAATTGAAGCAAAACACATTGTTGGAGTGTCAGAATGCACAGATAGAAGACAAATAAGCGTTCTATAGGTTTATTTCGCTTAGTTGCTTACTCTTGAGTAGAACTGCATGTTCACTCCAGAAATAAGCACCTTTGTAAAATGAGCCAAATTGAAGCAAAACACATTGTTGGAGTGTCAGAATGCACAGATAGAAGACAAATAAGCGTTCTATAGGTTTATTTCGCTTAGTTGCTTACTCTTGAGTAGAACTGCATGTTCACTCCAGAAATAAGCACCTTTGTAAAATGAGCCAAATTGAAGCAAAACACATTGTTGGAGTGTCAGAATTCATAGATAGAAGGCAGATAAGCGTTCTATGGCTTTATTTCTCTTAGTTGCTTACTCTTGAGTAGAACTGCATGTTCACTCCAGAAATAAGCACCTTTGTAAAATGAGCCAAATTGAAGCAAAACACATTGTTGGAGTGTCAGAATGTATAGACAGAAGGCAGATAAGCGTTCTATGGCTTTATTTCGCTTAGTTGCTTACTCTTGAGTAGACCTGCATGTTCACTCCAGGAATAAGCACCTTTGTAAAATGAGCCAAATTGAAGCAGAACACATTGTTTGAGTGTCAGAATGCATAGATAGAAGATAAATAAGCGATCTATAGGTTTATTTCACTTAGTTGCTTACTCATGAGTAGAACTGCATGTGAACTCCAGAAATATGCACCTTTGTAAAATGAGCCAAATTGAAGCAAAACACATTGTTGGAGTGTCAGATTGCACAGATAGAAGACAAATAAGCGTTCTATAGGTTTATTTCGCTTAATTGCTTACTCTTGAGTAGAACTGCATGTTCAGTCCAGAAATAAGCACCTTTGTAAAATGAGGCAAATTGAAGCAAAACACATTGATGGAGTGTCAGAATGCATAGATAGAATACTAATAAGCGATCTATAGGTTTTTTCGCTTAGTTGCTTACTCTTGAGTAGAACTGCATGTGCACTCCAGAAATAAGCACCTTTGTAAAATGAGCCAAATTGAAGCAAAACACATTGTTGGAGTGTCAGAATGCACAGATAGAAGACAAATAAGCGTTCTATAGGTTTATTTCGCTTAATTGCTTACTCTTGAGTAGAACTGCATGTTCACTCCAGAAATAAGCACGTTTGTAAAATGAGCCAAATTGAAGCAAAACACATTGTTGGAGTGTCAGAATGCATTGATAGAAGATAAATAAGCGATCTATAGGTTTATTTCGCTTAATTGCTTACTCATGAGTAGAACGGCATGTGAATTCCAGAAATAAGCACCTTTGTAAAATGAGCCAAATTGAAGCAAAACGCATGGTTGGAGTGTCAGATTGCACAGATAGAAGACAAAAAAGCGTTCTATAGGTTTATTTCGCTTAATTGCTTACTCTTGAGTAGAACTGCATGTTCACTCCAGAAATAAGCACCTTTGTAAAATGAGCCAAATTGAAGCAAAACACATTGATGGAGTGTCAGAATGCATAGATAGAATACTAATAAGCGATCTATAGGTTTTTTTCGCTTAGTTGCTTACTCTTGAGTAGAACTGTATGTTCACTCCAGAAATAAGCACCTTTGTAAAATGAGCCAAATTGTAGCAAAACACATTGTTGGAGTGTCAGAATGCACAGATAGAAGACAAATAAGCGTTCTATAGGTTTATTTCGCTTAGTTGCTTACTCTTGAGTAGAACTGCATGTTCACTCCAGAAATAAGCACCTTCGTAAAATGAGCCAAATTGAAGCAAAACACATTGTTGGAGTGTCAGAATGCATAGATAGAAGGCAGATAAGCGTTCTATGGCTTTATTTCTCTTAGTTGCTTACTCTTGAGTAGAACTGCATGTTCACTCCAGAAATAAGCACCTTTGTAAAATGAGCCAAATTGAAGCAAAACACATTGTTGGAGTGTCAGATTGCACAGATAGAAGACAAATAAGCGTTCTATAGGTTTATTTCGCTTAATTGCTTACTCTTGAGTAGAACTGCATGTTCAGTCCAGAAATAAGCACCTTTGTAAAATGAGGCAAATTGAAGCAGAACACATTGTTTGAGTGTCAGAATGCAGAGATAGAAGATAAATAAGCGATCTATAGGTTTATTTCACTTAGTTGCTTACTCATGAGTAGAACTGCATGTGAACTCCAGAAATATGCACCTTTGTAAAATGAGCCAAATTGAAGCAAAACACATTTTTGGAGTGTCAGATTGCACAGATAGAAGACAAATAAGCGTTCTATAGGTTTATTTCGCTTAATTGCTTACTCTTGCGTAGAACTGCATGTTCAGTCCAGAAATAAGCACCTTTGTAAAATGAGCCAAATTGAAGCAAAACACATTGATGGAGTGTCAGAATGCATAGATAGAATACTAATAAGCGATCTATAGGTTTTTTTCGCTTAGTTGCTTACTCTTGAGTAGAACTGCATGTTCACTCCAGAAATAAGCACCTTTGTAAAATGAGCCAAATTGAAGCAAAACACATTGTTGGAGTGTCAGAATGCACAGATAGAAGACAAATAAGCGTTCTATAGGTTTATTTCGCTTAGTTGCTTACTCTTGAGTAGAACTGCATGTTCACTCCAGAAATAAGCACCTTTGTAAAATGAGCCAAATTGAAGCAAAACACATTGTTGGAGTGTCAGAATGCATAGATAGAAGGCAGATAAGCGTTCTATGGCTTTATTTCTCTTAGTTGCTTACTCTTGAGTAGAACTGCATGTTCACTCCAGAAATAAGCACCTTTGTAAAATGAGCCAAATTGAAGCAAAACACATTGTTGGCATGTCAGAATGTATAGATAGAAGGCAGATAAGCGTTCTATGGCTTTATTTCGCTTAGTTGCTTACTCTTGAGTAGAACTGCATGTTCACTCCAGGAATAAGCACCTTTGCAAAATGAGCCAAATTGAAGCAGAACACATTGTTTGAGTGTCAGAATGCATAGATAGTAGATAAATAAGCGATCTATAGGTTTATTTCACTTAGTTGCTTACTCATGAGTAGAACTGCATGTGAACTCCAGAAATATGCACCTTTGTAAAATGAGCCAAATTGAAGCAAAACACATTGTTGGAGTGTCAGATTGCACAGATAGAAGACAAATAAGCGTTCTATAGGTTTATTTCGCTTAGTTGCTTACTCTTGAGTAGAAATGCATGTTCACTCCAGAAATAAGCACCTTTGTAAAATGAGCCAAATTGAAGCAAAACACATTGTTGGAGTGTCAGATTGCACAGATAGAAAACAAATAAGCGTTCTATAGGTTTATTTCGCTTAATTGCTTACTCTTGAGTAGAACTGCATGTTCACTCCAGAAATAAGCACCTTTGTAAAATGAGCCAAATTGAAGCAGAACACATTGTTGGAGTGTCAGAATGCACAGATAGAAGACAAATAAGCGTTCTATAGGTTTATTTCGCTTAGTTGCTTACTCTTGAGTAGAACTGCATGTTCACTCCAGAAATAAGCACCTTTGTAAAATGAGCCAAATTGAAGCAAAACACATTGTTGGAGTGTCAGAATGCACAGATAGAAGACAAATAAGCGTTCTATAGGTTTATTTCGCTTAGTTGCTTACTCTTGAGTAGAACTGCATGTTCACTCCAGAAATAAGCACGTTTGTAAAATGAGCCAAATTGAAGCAAAACACATTGTTGGAGTGTCAGAATGCACAGATAGAAGACAAGTAAGCGTTCTATAGGTTTATTTCGCTTAGTTGCTTACTCTTGAGTAGAAATGCATGTTCACTCCAGAAATAAGCACCTTTGTAAAATGAGCCAAATTGAAGCAAAACACATTGTTGGAGTGTCAGATTGCACAGATAGAAGACAAATAAGCGTTCTATAGGTTTATTTCGCTTAGTTGCTTACTCTTGAGTAGAACTGCATGTTCAGTCCAGAAATAAGCACCTTTGTAAAATGAGCCAAATTGAAGCAAAACACATTGTTGGAGTGTCAGAATGCATAGATAGAAGGCAGATAAGCGTTCTATGGCTTTATTTCTCTTAGTTGCTTACTCTTGAGTAGAACTGCATGTTCACTCCAGAAATAAGCACCTTTGTAAAATGAGCCAAATTGAAGCAAAACACATTGTTGGAGTGTCAGAATGCATAGATAGAAGGCTGATAAGCGTTCTATGGCTTTATTTCGCTTATTTGCTTACTCTTGAGTAGAACTGCATGTTCACTCCAGGAATAAGCACCTTTGTAAAATGAGCCAAATTGAAGCAGAACACATTGTTTGAGTGTCAGAATGCAGAGATAGAAGATAAATAAGCGATCTATAGGTTTATTTCACTTAGTTGCTTACTCATGAGTAGAACTGCATGTGAACTCCAGAAATATGCACCTTTGTAAAATGAGCCAAATTGAAGCAAAACACATTGTTGGAGTGTCAGATCGCACAGATAGAAGACAAATAAGCGTTCTATAGGTTTATTTCGCTTAATTGCTTACTCATGAGTAGAACTGCATGTGGACTCCAGAAATATGCACCTTTGTAAAATGAGCCAAATTGAAGCAAAACACATTGTTGGAGTGTCAGATTGCACAGATAGAAAGCAAATAAGCGTTCTATAGGTTTATTTCGCTTAGTTGCTTACTCTTGAGTAGAACTGCATGTTCACTCCAGAAATAAGCACGTTTGTAAAATGAGCCAAATTGAAGCAAAACACATTGTTGGAGTGTCAGAATGCACAGATAGAAGACAAGTAAGCGTTCTATAGGTTTATTTCGCTTAGTTGCTTACTCTTGAGTAGAAATGCATGTTCACTCCAGAAATAAGCACCTTTGTAAAATGAGCCAAATTGAAGCAAAACACATTGTTGGAGTGTCAGATTGCACAGATAGAAGACAAATAAGCGTTCTATAGGTTTATTTCGCTTAATTGCTTACTCTTGAGTAGAACTGCATGTTCAGTCCAGAAATAAGCACCTTTGTAAAATGAGCCAAATTGAAGCAAAACACATTGTTGGAGTGTCAGAATGCATAGATAGAAGGCAGATAAGCGTTCTATGGCTTTATTTCTCTTAGTTGCTTACTCTTGAGTAGAACTGCATGTTCACTCCAGAAATAAGCACCTTTGTAAAATGAGCCAAATTGAAGCAAAACACATTGTTGGAGTGTCAGAATGCATAGATAGAAGGCTGATAAGCGTTCTATGGCTTTATTTCGCTTATTTGCTTACTCTTGAGTAGAACTGCATGTTCACTCCAGGAATAAGCACCTTTGTAAAATGAGCCAAATTGAAGCAGAACACATTGTTTGAGTGTCAGAATGCAGAGATAGAAGATAAATAAGCGATCTATAGGTTTATTTCACTTAGTTGCTTACTCATGAGTAGAACTGCATGTGAACTCCAGAAATATGCACCTTTGTAAAATGAGCCAAATTGAAGCAAAACACATTGTTGGAGTGTCAGATCGCACAGATAGAAGACAAATAAGCGTTCTATAGGTTTATTTCGCTTAATTGCTTACTCATGAGTAGAACTGCATGTGGACTCCAGAAATATGCACCTTTGTAAAATGAGCCAAATTGAAGCAAAACACATTGTTGGAGTGTCAGATTGCACAGATAGAAAGCAAATAAGCGTTCTATAGGTTTATTTCGCTTAGTTGCTTACTCTTGAGTAGAAATGCATGTTCACTCCAGAAATAAGCACCTTTGTAAAATTAGCCAAATTGAAGCAAAACATATTGGTGGAGTGTCAGAATGCATAGATAGAAGATAAATAAGCGATCTATAGGTTTATTTCGCTTAGTTGCTTACTCATGAGTAGAACTGCATGTTCATTCCAGAAATAAGCACCTTTGTAAAATGAGCCAAATTGAAGCAAAACATATTGGTGGAGTGTCAGAATGCATTGATAGAAGATAAATAAGCGATCTATAGGTTTATTTCGCTTAATTGCTTACTCATGAGTAGAACTGCATGTTCACTCCAGAAATAAGCACCTTTGTAAAATGAGCCAAATTGAAGCAAAACACATTGTTGGAGTGTCAGAATGCATAGATAGAAGGCAGATAAGCGTTCTATGGCTTTATTTCTCTTAGTTGCTTACTCTTGAGTAGAACTGCATGTTCACTCCAGAAATAAGCACCTTTGTAAAATCAGCCAAATTGAAGCAAAACACATTGTTTGAGTGTCAGAATGCATAGATAGAAGATAAATAAGCGATCTATAGGTTTATTTCACTTAGTTGCTTACTCATGAGTAGAACTGCATGTGAACTCCAGAAATAAGCACCTTTGTAAAATGAGCCAAATTGAAGCAAAACACATTGTTGGAGTGTCAGAATGCACAGATAGAAGACAAATAAGCGTTCTATAGGTTTATTTCGCTTAGTTGCTTACTCTTGAGTAGAACTGCATGTTCACTCCAGAAATAAGCACCTTTGTAAAATGAGCCAAATTGAAGCAAAACACATTGTTGGAGTGTCAGAATGCATAGATAGAAGGCAGATAAGCGTTCTATGGCTTTATTTCTCTTAGTTGCTTACTCTTGAGTAGAACTGCATGTTCACTCCAGAAATAAGCACCTTTGTAAAATGAGCCAAATTGAAGCAAAACACATTGTTGGAGTGTCAGAATGTATAGATAGAAGGCAGATAAGCGTTCTATGGCTTTATTTCGCTTAGTTGCTTACTCTTGAGTAGAACTGCATGTTCACTCCAGGAATAAGCACCTTTGCAAAATGAGCCAAATTGAAGCAGAACACATTGTTTGAGTGTCAGAATGCATAGATAGTAGATAAATAAGCGATCTATAGGTTTATTTCACTTAGTTGCTTACTCATGAGTAGAACTGCATGTGAACTCCAGAAATATGCACCTTTGTAAAATGAGCCAAATTGAAGCAAAACACATTGTTGGAGTGTCAGATTGCACAGATAGAAGACAAATAAGCGTTCTATAGGTTTATTTCGCTTAGTTGCTTACTCTTGAGTAGAAATGCATGTTCACTCCAGAAATAAGCACCTTTGTAAAATGAGCCAAATTGAAGCAAAACACATTGTTGGAGTGTCAGATTGCACAGATAGAAAACAAATAAGCGTTCTATAGGTTTATTTCGCTTAATTGCTTACTCTTGAGTAGAACTGCATGTTCACTCCAGAAATAAGCACCTTTGTAAAATGAGCCAAATTGAAGCAGAACACATTGTTGGAGTGTCAGAATGCACAGATAGAAGACAAATAAGCGTTCTATAGGTTTATTTCGCTTAGTTGCTTACTCTTGAGTAGAACTGCATGTTCACTCCAGAAATAAGCACCTTTGTAAAATGAGCCAAATTGAAGCAAAACACATTGTTGGAGTGTCAGAATGCACAGATAGAAGACAAATAAGCGTTCTATAGGTTTATTTCGCTTAGTTGCTTACTCTTGAGTAGAACTGCATGTTCACTCCAGAAATAAGCACGTTTGTAAAATGAGCCAAATTGAAGCAAAACACATTGTTGGAGTGTCAGAATGCACAGATAGAAGACAAGTAAGCGTTCTATAGGTTTATTTCGCTTAGTTGCTTACTCTTGAGTAGAAATGCATGTTCACTCCAGAAATAAGCACCTTTGTAAAATGAGCCAAATTGAAGCAAAACACATTGTTGGAGTGTCAGATTGCACAGATAGAAGACAAATAAGCGTTCTATAGGTTTATTTCGCTTAGTTGCTTACTCTTGAGTAGAACTGCATGTTCAGTCCAGAAATAAGCACCTTTGTAAAATGAGCCAAATTGAAGCAAAACACATTGTTGGAGTGTCAGAATGCATAGATAGAAGGCAGATAAGCGTTCTATGGCTTTATTTCTCTTAGTTGCTTACTCTTGAGTAGAACTGCATGTTCACTCCAGAAATAAGCACCTTTGTAAAATGAGCCAAATTGAAGCAAAACACATTGTTGGAGTGTCAGAATGCATAGATAGAAGGCTGATAAGCGTTCTATGGCTTTATTTCGCTTATTTGCTTACTCTTGAGTAGAACTGCATGTTCACTCCAGGAATAAGCACCTTTGTAAAATGAGCCAAATTGAAGCAGAACACATTGTTTGAGTGTCAGAATGCAGAGATAGAAGATAAATAAGCGATCTATAGGTTTATTTCACTTAGTTGCTTACTCATGAGTAGAACTGCATGTGAACTCCAGAAATATGCACCTTTGTAAAATGAGCCAAATTGAAGCAAAACACATTGTTGGAGTGTCAGATCGCACAGATAGAAGACAAATAAGCGTTCTATAGGTTTATTTCGCTTAATTGCTTACTCATGAGTAGAACTGCATGTGGACTCCAGAAATATGCACCTTTGTAAAATGAGCCAAATTGAAGCAAAACACATTGTTGGAGTGTCAGATTGCACAGATAGAAAGCAAATAAGCGTTCTATAGGTTTATTTCGCTTAGTTGCTTACTCTTGAGTAGAACTGCATGTTCACTCCAGAAATAAGCACGTTTGTAAAATGAGCCAAATTGAAGCAAAACACATTGTTGGAGTGTCAGAATGCACAGATAGAAGACAAGTAAGCGTTCTATAGGTTTATTTCGCTTAGTTGCTTACTCTTGAGTAGAAATGCATGTTCACTCCAGAAATAAGCACCTTTGTAAAATGAGCCAAATTGAAGCAAAACACATTGTTGGAGTGTCAGATTGCACAGATAGAAGACAAATAAGCGTTCTATAGGTTTATTTCGCTTAATTGCTTACTCTTGAGTAGAACTGCATGTTCAGTCCAGAAATAAGCACCTTTGTAAAATGAGCCAAATTGAAGCAAAACACATTGTTGGAGTGTCAGAATGCATAGATAGAAGGCAGATAAGCGTTCTATGGCTTTATTTCTCTTAGTTGCTTACTCTTGAGTAGAACTGCATGTTCACTCCAGAAATAAGCACCTTTGTAAAATGAGCCAAATTGAAGCAAAACACATTGTTGGAGTGTCAGAATGCATAGATAGAAGGCTGATAAGCGTTCTATGGCTTTATTTCGCTTATTTGCTTACTCTTGAGTAGAACTGCATGTTCACTCCAGGAATAAGCACCTTTGTAAAATGAGCCAAATTGAAGCAGAACACATTGTTTGAGTGTCAGAATGCAGAGATAGAAGATAAATAAGCGATCTATAGGTTTATTTCACTTAGTTGCTTACTCATGAGTAGAACTGCATGTGAACTCCAGAAATATGCACCTTTGTAAAATGAGCCAAATTGAAGCAAAACACATTGTTGGAGTGTCAGATCGCACAGATAGAAGACAAATAAGCGTTCTATAGGTTTATTTCGCTTAATTGCTTACTCATGAGTAGAACTGCATGTGGACTCCAGAAATATGCACCTTTGTAAAATGAGCCAAATTGAAGCAAAACACATTGTTGGAGTGTCAGATTGCACAGATAGAAAGCAAATAAGCGTTCTATAGGTTTATTTCGCTTAGTTGCTTACTCTTGAGTAGAAATGCATGTTCACTCCAGAAATAAGCACCTTTGTAAAATTAGCCAAATTGAAGCAAAACATATTGGTGGAGTGTCAGAATGCATAGATAGAAGATAAATAAGCGATCTATAGGTTTATTTCGCTTAGTTGCTTACTCTTGAGTAGAACTGCATGTGGACTCCAGAAATAAGCACGTTTGTAAAATGAGCCAAATTGAAGCAAAACACATTGTTGGAGTGTCAGATTGCACAGATAGAAGACAAATAAGCGTTCTATAGGTTTATTTCGCTTAATTGCTTACTCTTGAGTAGAACTGCATGTTCAGTCCAGAAATAAGCACCTTTGTAAAATTAGCCAAATTGAAGCAAAACACATTGTTGGAGTGTCAGAATGCATAGATAGAAGGCAGATAAGCGTTCTATGGCTTTATTTCTCTTAGTTGCTTACTCATGAGTAGAACTGCATGTGGACTCCAGAAATATGCACCGTTGTAAAATGAGCCAAATTGAAGCAAAACACATTGCTGGAGTGTCAGATTGCACAAATAGAAAGCAAATAAGCGTTCTATAGGTTTATTTCGCTTAGTTGCTTACTCTTGAGTAGAAATGCATGTTCACTCCAGAAATAAGCACCTTTGTAAAATGAGCCAAATTGAAGCAAAACACATTGTTGGAGTGTCAGATTGCACAGATAGAAGACAAATAAGCGTTCTATAGGTTTATTTCGCTTAATTGCTTACTCTTGAGTAGAACTGCATGTTCACTCCAGGAATAAGCAGCTTTGTAAAATGAGGCAAATTGAAGCAAAACACATTGATGGAGTGTCAGAATGCATAGATAGAATACTAATAAGCGATCTATAGGTTTTTTTCGCTTAGTTGCTTACTCTTGAGTAGAACTGCATGTTCACTCCAGAAATAAGCACCTTTGTAAAATGAGCCAAATTGAAGCAAAACACATTGTTGGAGTGTCAGAATGCACAGATAGAAGACAAATAAGCGTTCTATAGGTTTATTTCGCTTAGTTGCTTACTCTTGAGTAGAACTGCATGTTCACTCCAGAAATAAGCACCTTTGTAAAATGAGCCAAATTGAAGCAAAACACATTGTTGGAGTGTCAGAATGCATAGATAGAAGGCAGATAAGCGTTCTATGGCTTTATTTCTCTTAGTTGCTTACTCTTGAGTAGAACTGCATGTTCACTCCAGAAATGAGCACCTTTGTAAAATGAGCCTAATTGAAGCAAAACACATTGTTGGAGTGTCAGAATGTATAGATAGAAGGCAGATAAGCGTTCTATGGCTTTATTTCGCTTAGTTGCTTACTCTTGAGTAGACCTGCATGTTCACTCCAGGAATAAGCACCTTTGTAAAATAAAAAAATTCCTTCAGTAGCACCTTAAAGACCAACTAAGTTTTTATTTTGGTATGAGCTTTCGTGTGCATGCACACGAAAGCTCATACCAAAATAAAAACTTAGTTGGTCTTTAAGGTGCTACTGAAGGAATTTTTTTATTTTACTTCGATCCAGACCAACACGGCTACCTACCTGTAACCACCTTTGTAAAATGAGCCAAATTGAAGCAGAACACATTGTTTGAGTGTCAGAATGCATAGATAGAAGATAAATAAGCGATCTATAGGTTTATTTCACTTAGTTGCTTACTCATGAGTAGAACTGCATGTGAACTCCAGAAATATGCACCTTTGTAAAATGAGCCAAATTGAAGCAAAACACATTGTTGGAGTGTCAGATTGCACAGATAGAAGACAAATAAGCGTTCTATAGGTTTATTTCGCTTAATTGCTTACTCTTGAGTAGAACTGCATGTTCAGTCCAGAAATAAGCACCTTTGTAAAATGAGGCAAATTGAAGCAAAACACATTGATGGAGTGTCAGAATGCATAGATAGAATACTAATAAGCGATCTATAGGTTTTTTCGCTTAGTTGCTTACTCTTGAGTAGAACTGCATGTTCACTCCAGAAATAAGCACCTTTGTAAAATGAGCCAAATTGAAGCAAAACACATTGTTGGAGTGTCAGAATGCACAGATAGAAGACAAATAAGCGTTCTATAGGTTTATTTCGCTTAGTTGCTTACTCTTGAGTAGAACTGCATGTTCACTCCAGAAATAAGCACGTTTGTAAAATGAGCCAAATTGAAGCAAAACACATTGTTGGAGTGTCAGAATGCATTGATAGAAGATAAATAAGCGATCTATAGGTTTATTTCGCTTAATTGCTTACTCATGAGTAGAACTGCATGTGAATTCCAGAAATAAGCACCTTTGTAAAATGAGCCAAATTGAAGCAAAACACATGGTTGGAGTGTCAGATTGCACAGATAGAAGACAAAAAAGCGTTCTATAGGTTTATTTCGCTTAATTGCTTACTCTTGAGTAGAACTGCATGTTCACTCCAGAAATAAGCACCTTTGTAAAATGAGCCAAATTGAAGCAAAACACATTGATGGAGTGTCAGAATGCATAGATAGAATACTAATAAGCGATCTATAGGTTTTTTTCGCTTAGTTGCTTACTCTTGAGTAGAACTGCATGTTCACTCCAGAAATAAGCACCTTTGTAAAATGAGCCAAATTGTAGCAAAACACATTGTTGGAGTGTCAGAATGCACAGATAGAAGACAAATAAGCGTTCTATAGGTTTATTTCGCTTAGTTGCTTACTCTTGAGTAGAACTGCATGTTCACTCCAGAAATAAGCACCTTCGTAAAATGAGCCAAATTGAAGCAAAACACATTGTTGGAGTGTCAGAATGCATAGATAGAAGGCAGATAAGCGTTCTATGGCTTTATTTCTCTTAGTTGCTTACTCTTGAGTAGAACTGCATGTTCACTCCAGAAATAAGCACCTTTGTAAAATGAGCCAAATTGAAGCAAAACACATTGTTGCAGTGTCAGAATGCATAGATAGAAGGCTGATAAGCGTTCTATGGCTTTATTTCGCTTTTTTGCTTACTCTTGAGTAGAACTGCATGTTCACTCCAGGAATAAGCACCTTTGTAAAATGAGCCAAATTGAAGCAGAACACATTGTTTGAGTGTCAGAATGCAGAGATAGAAGATAAATAAGCGATCTATAGGTTTATTTCACTTAGTTGCTTACTCATGAGTAGAACTGCATGTGAACTCCAGAAATATGCACCTTTGTAAAATGAGCCAAATTGAAGCAAAACACATTGTTGGAGTGTCAGATTGCACAGATAGAAGACAAATAAGCGTTCTATAGGTTTATTTCGCTTAATTGCTTACTCTTGCGTAGAACTGCATGTTCAGTCCAGAAATAAGCACCTTTGTAAAATGAGGCAAATTGAAGCAAAACACATTGATGGAGTGTCAGAATGCATAGATAGAATACTAATAAGCGATCTATAGGTTTTTTTCGCTTAGTTGCTTACTCTTGAGTAGAACTGCATGTTCACTCCAGAAATAAGCACCTTTGTAAAATGAGCCAAATTGAAGCAAAACACATTGTTGGAGTGTCAGAATGCACAGATAGAAGACAAATAAGCGTTCTATAGGTTTATTTCGCTTAGTTGCTTACTCTTGAGTAGAACTGCATGTTCACTCCAGAAATAAGCACCTTTGTAAAATGAGCCAAATTGAAGCAAAACACATTGTTGGAGTGTCAGAATGCATAGATAGAAGGCAGATAAGCGTTCTATGGCTTTATTTCTCTTAGTTGCTTACTCTTGAGTAGAACTGCATGTTCACTCCAGAAATAAGCACCTTTGTAAAATGAGCCAAATTGAAGCAAAACACATTGTTGGAGTGTCAGAATGTATAAATAGAAGGCAGATAAGCGTTCTATGGCTTTATTTCGCTTAGTTGCTTACTCTTGAGTAGAACTGCATGTTCACTCCAGGAATAAGCACCTTTGCAAAATGAGCCAAATTGAAGCAGAACACATTGTTTGAGTGTCAGAATGCATAGATAGAAGATAAATAAGCGATCTATAGGTTTATTTCACTTAGTTGCTTACTCATGAGTAGAACTGCATGTGAACTCCAGAAATATGCACCTTTGTAAAATGAGCCAAATTGAAGCAAAACACATTGTTGGAGTGTCAGATTGCACAGATAGAAGACAAATAAGCGTTCTATAGGTTTATTTCGCTTAGTTGCTTACTCTTGAGTAGAAATGCATGTTCACTCCAGAAATAAGCACCTTTGTAAAATGAGCCAAATTGAAGCAAAACACATTGTTGGAGTGTCAGATTGCACAGATAGAAAACAAATAAGCGTTCTATAGGTTTATTTCGCTTAATTGCTTACTCTTGAGTAGAACTGCATGTTCACTCCAGAAATAAGCACCTTTGTAAAATGAGCCAAATTGAAGCAAAACACATTGTTGGAGTGTCAGAATGCATAGATAGTAGGCAGATAAGCGTTCTATGGCTTTATTTCTCTTAGTTGCTTACTCTTGAGTAGAACTGCATGTTCACTCCAGAAATAAGCACCTTTGTAAAATGAGCCAAATTGAAGCAAAACACATTGTTGGAGTGTCAGAATGTATAGATAGAAGGCAGATAAGCGTTCTATGGCTTTATTTCGCTTAGTTGCTTACTCTTGAGTAGAACTGCATGTTCACTCCAGGAATAAGCACCTTTGCAAAATGAGCCAAATTGAAGCAGAACACATTGTTTGAGTGTCAGAATGCATAGATAGAAGATAAATAAGCGATCTATAGGTTTATTTCACTTAGTTGCTTACTCATGAGTAGAACTGCATGTGAACTCCAGAAATATGCACCTTTGTAAAATGAGCCAAATTGAAGCAAAACACATTGTTGGAGTGTCAGATTGCACAGATAGAAGACAAATAAGCGTTCTATAGGTTTATTTCGCTTAGTTGCTTACTCTTGAGTAGAAATGCATGTTCACTCCAGAAATAAGCACCTTTGTAAAATGAGCCAAATTGAAGCAAAACACATTGTTGGAGTGTCAGATTGCACAGATAGAAAACAAATAAGCGTTCTATAGGTTTATTTCGCTTAATTGCTTACTCTTGAGTAGAACTGCATGTTCACTCCAGAAATAAGCACCTTTGTAAAATGAGCCAAATTGAAGCAAAACACATTGTTGGAGTGTCAGAATGCATAGATAGTAGGCAGATAAGCGTTCTATGGCTTTATTTCTCTTAGTTGCTTACTCTTGAGTAGAACTGCATGTTCACTCCAGAAATAAGCACCTTTGTAAAATGAGCCAAATTGAAGCAAAACACATTGTTGGAGTGTCAGAATGTATAGATAGAAGGCAGATAAGCGTTCTATGGCTTTATTTCGCTTAGTTGCTTACTCTTGAGTAGACCTGCATGTTCACTCCAGGAATAAGCACCTTTGTAAAATGAGCCAAATTGAAGCAGAACACATTGTTTGAGTGTCAGAATGCATAGATAGAAGATAAATAAGCGATCTATAGGTTTATTTCACTTAGTTGCTTACTCATGAGTAGAACTGCATGTGAACTCCAGAAATATGCACCTTTGTAAAATGAGCCAAATTGAAGCAAAACACATTGTTGGAGTGTCAGATTGCACAGATAGAAGACAAATAAGCGTTCTATAGGTTTATTTCGCTTAATTGCTTACTCTTGAGTAGAACTGCATGTTCAGTCCAGAAATAAGCACCTTTGTAAAATGAGGCAAATTGAAGCAAAACACATTGATGGAGTGTCAGAATGCATAGATAGAATACTAATAAGCGATCTATAGGTTTTTTCGCTTAGTTGCTTACTCTTGAGTAGAACTGCATGTTCACTCCAGAAATAAGCACCTTTGTAAAATGAGCCAAATTGAAGCAAAACACATTGTTGGAGTGTCAGAATGCACAGATAGAAGACAAATAAGCGTTCTATAGGTTTATTTCGCTTAATTGCTTACTCTTGAGTAGAACTGCATGTTCACTCCAGAAATAAGCACGTTTGTAAAATGAGCCAAATTGAAGCAAAACACATTGTTGGAGTGTCAGAATGCATTGATAGAAGATAAATAAGCGATCTATAGGTTTATTTCGCTTAATTGCTTACTCATGAGTAGAACTGCATGTGAATTCCAGAAATAAGCACCTTTGTAAAATGAGCCAAATTGAAGCAAAACACATGGTTGGAGTGTCAGATTGCACAGATAGAAGACAAAAAAGCGTTCTATAGGTTTATTTCGCTTAATTGCTTACTCTTGAGTAGAACTGCATGTTCACTCCAGAAATAAGCACCTTTGTAAAATGAGCCAAATTGAAGCAAAACACATTGATGGAGTGTCAGAATGCATAGATAGAATACTAATAAGCGATCTATAGGTTTTTTTCGCTTAGTTGCTTACTCTTGAGTAGAACTGCATGTTCACTCCAGAAATAAGCACCTTTGTAAAATGAGCCAAATTGTAGCAAAACACATTGTTGGAGTGTCAGAATGCACAGATAGAAGACAAATAAGCGTTCTATAGGTTTATTTCGCTTAGTTGCTTACTCTTGAGTAGAACTGCATGTTCACTCCAGAAATAAGCACCTTCGTAAAATGAGCCAAATTGAAGCAAAACACATTGTTGGAGTGTCAGAATGCATAGATAGAAGGCAGATAAGCGTTCTATGGCTTTATTTCTCTTAGTTGCTTACTCTTGAGTAGAACTGCATGTTCACTCCAGAAATAAGCACCTTTGTAAAATGAGCCAAATTGAAGCAAAACACATTGTTGGAGTGTCAGAATGTATAAATAGAAGGCAGATAAGCGTTCTATGGCTTTATTTCGCTTAGTTGCTTACTCTTGAGTAGAACTGCATGTTCACTCCAGGAATAAGCACCTTTGCAAAATGAGCCAAATTGAAGCAGAACACATTGTTTGAGTGTCAGAATGCATAGATAGAAGATAAATAAGCGATCTATAGGTTTATTTCACTTAGTTGCTTACTCATGAGTAGAACTGCATGTGAACTCCAGAAATATGCACCTTTGTAAAATGAGCCAAATTGAAGCAAAACACATTGTTGGAGTGTCAGATTGCACAGATAGAAGACAAATAAGCGTTCTATAGGTTTATTTCGCTTAGTTGCTTACTCTTGAGTAGAAATGCATGTTCACTCCAGAAATAAGCACCTTTGTAAAATGAGCCAAATTGAAGCAAAACACATTGTTGGAGTGTCAGATTGCACAGATAGAAAACAAATAAGCGTTCTATAGGTTTATTTCGCTTAATTGCTTACTCTTGAGTAGAACTGCATGTTCACTCCAGAAATAAGCACCTTTGTAAAATGAGCCAAATTGAAGCAAAACACATTGTTGGAGTGTCAGAATGCATAGATAGTAGGCAGATAAGCGTTCTATGGCTTTATTTCTCTTAGTTGCTTACTCTTGAGTAGAACTGCATGTTCACTCCAGAAATAAGCACCTTTGTAAAATGAGCCAAATTGAAGCAAAACACATTGTTGGAGTGTCAGAATGTATAGATAGAAGGCAGATAAGCGTTCTATGGCTTTATTTCGCTTAGTTGCTTACTCTTGAGTAGACCTGCATGTTCACTCCAGGAATAAGCACCTTTGTAAAATGAGCCAAATTGAAGCAGAACACATTGTTTGAGTGTCAGAATGCATAGATAGAAGATAAATAAGCGATCTATAGGTTTATTTCACTTAGTTGCTTACTCATGAGTAGAACTGCATGTTCACTCCAGAAATAAGCACCTTTGTAAAATGAGCCAAATTGTAGCAAAACACATTGTTGGAGTGTCAGAATGCACAGATAGAAGACAAATAAGCGTTCTATAGGTTTATTTCGCTTAGTTGCTTACTCTTGAGTAGAACTGCATGTTCACTCCAGAAATAAGCACCTTCGTAAAATGAGCCAAATTGAAGCAAAACACATTGTTGGAGTGTCAGAATGCATAGATAGAAGGCAGATAAGCGTTCTATGGCTTTATTTCTCTTAGTTGCTTACTCTTGAGTAGAACTGCATGTTCACTCCAGAAATAAGCACCTTTGTAAAATGAGCCAAATTGAAGCAAAACACATTGTTGGAGTGTCAGAATGTATAAATAGAAGGCAGATAAGCGTTCTATGGCTTTATTTCGCTTAGTTGCTTACTCTTGAGTAGAACTGCATGTTCACTCCAGGAATAAGCACCTTTGCAAAATGAGCCAAATTGAAGCAGAACACATTGTTTGAGTGTCAGAATGCATAGATAGAAGATAAATAAGCGATCTATAGGTTTATTTCACTTAGTTGCTTACTCATGAGTAGAACTGCATGTGAACTCCAGAAATATGCACCTTTGTAAAATGAGCCAAATTGAAGCAAAACACATTGTTGGAGTGTCAGATTGCACAGATAGAAGACAAATAAGCGTTCTATAGGTTTATTTCGCTTAGTTGCTTACTCTTGAGTAGAAATGCATGTTCACTCCAGAAATAAGCACCTTTGTAAAATGAGCCAAATTGAAGCAAAACACATTGTTGGAGTGTCAGATTGCACAGATAGAAAACAAATAAGCGTTCTATAGGTTTATTTCGCTTAATTGCTTACTCTTGAGTAGAACTGCATGTTCACTCCAGAAATAAGCACCTTTGTAAAATGAGCCAAATTGAAGCAAAACACATTGTTGGAGTGTCAGAATGCATAGATAGTAGGCAGATAAGCGTTCTATGGCTTTATTTCTCTTAGTTGCTTACTCTTGAGTAGAACTGCATGTTCACTCCAGAAATAAGCACCTTTGAAAAATGAGCCAAATTGAAGCAAAACACATTGTTGGAGTGTCAGAATGTATAGATAGAAGGCAGATAAGCGTTCTATGGCTTTATTTCGCTTAGTTGCTTACTCTTGAGTAGACCTGCATGTTCACTCCAGGAATAAGCACCTTTGTAAAATGAGCCAAATTGAAGCAGAACACATTGTTTGAGTGTCAGAATGCATAGATAGAAGATAAATAAGCGATCTATAGGTTTATTTCACTTAGTTGCTTACTCATGAGTAGAACTGCATGTGAACTCCAGAAATATGCACCTTTGTAAAATGAGCCAAATTGAAGCAAAACACATTGTTGGAGTGTCAGATTGCACAGATAGAAGACAAATAAGCGTTCTATAGGTTTATTTCGCTTAATTGCTTACTCTTGAGTAGAACTGCATGTTCAGTCCAGAAATAAGCACCTTTGTAAAATGAGGCAAATTGAAGCAAAACACATTGATGGAGTGTCAGAATGCATAGATAGAATACTAATAAGCGATCTATAGGTTTTTTCGCTTAGTTGCTTACTCTTGAGTAGAACTGCATGTTCACTCCAGAAATAAGCACCTTTGTAAAATGAGCCAAATTGAAGCAAAACACATTGTTGGAGTGTCAGAATGCACAGATAGAAGACAAATAAGCGTTCTATAGGTTTATTTCGCTTAATTGCTTACTCTTGAGTAGAACTGCATGTTCACTCCAGAAATAAGCACGTTTGTAAAATGAGCCAAATTGAAGCAAAACACATTGTTGGAGTGTCAGAATGCATTGATAGAAGATAAATAAGCGATCTATAGGTTTATTTCGCTTAATTGCTTACTCATGAGTAGAACTGCATGTGAATTCCAGAAATAAGCACCTTTGTAAAATGAGCCAAATTGAAGCAAAACACATGGTTGGAGTGTCAGATTGCACAGATAGAAGACAAAAAAGCGTTCTATAGGTTTATTTCGCTTAATTGCTTACTCTTGAGTAGAACTGCATGTTCACTCCAGAAATAAGCACCTTTGTAAAATGAGCCAAATTGAAGCAAAACACATTGATGGAGTGTCAGAATGCATAGATAGAATACTAATAAGCGATCTATAGGTTTTTTTCGCTTAGTTGCTTACTCTTGAGTAGAACTGCATGTTCACTCCAGAAATAAGCACCTTTGTAAAATGAGCCAAATTGTAGCAAAACACATTGTTGGAGTGTCAGAATGCACAGATAGAAGACAAATAAGCGTTCTATAGGTTTATTTCGCTTAGTTGCTTACTCTTGAGTAGAACTGCATGTTCACTCCAGAAATAAGCACCTTCGTAAAATGAGCCAAATTGAAGCAAAACACATTGTTGGAGTGTCAGAATGCATAGATAGAAGGCAGATAAGCGTTCTATGGCTTTATTTCTCTTAGTTGCTTACTCTTGAGTAGAACTGCATGTTCACTCCAGGAATAAGCACCTTTGTAAAATGAGCCAAATTGAAGCAGAACACATTGTTGGAGTGTCAGAATGCATAGATAGAAGGCTGATAAGCGTTCTATGACTTTATTTCGCTTTTTTGCTTACTCTTGAGGAGAACTGCATGTTCACTCCAGGAATAAGCACCTTTGTAAAATGAGCCAAATTGAAGCAGAACACATTGTTTGAGTGTCAGAATGCAGAGATAGAAGATAAATAAGCGATCTATAGGTTTATTTCACTTAGTTGCTTACTCATGAGTAGAACTGCATGTGAACTCCAGAAATATGCACCTTTGTAAAATGAGCCAAATTGAAGCAAAACACATTTTTGGAGTGTCAGATTGCACAGATAGAAGACAAATAAGCGTTCTATAGGTTTATTTCGCTTAATTGCTTACTCTTGCGTAGAACTGCATGTTCAGTCCAGAAATAAGCACCTTTGTAAAATGAGGCAAATTGAAGCAAAACACATTGATGGAGTGTCAGAATGCATAGATAGAATACTAATAAGCGATCTATAGGTTTTTTTCGCTTAGTTGCTTACTCTTGAGTAGAACTGCATGTTCACTCCAGAAATAAGCACCTTTGTAAAATGAGCCAAATTGAAGCAAAACACATTGTTGGAGTGTCAGAATGCACAGATAGAAGACAAATAAGCGTTCTATAGGTTTATTTCGCTTAGTTGCTTACTCTTGAGTAGAACTGCATGTTCACTCCAGAAATAAGCACCTTTGTAAAATGAGCCAAATTGAAGCAAAACACATTGTTGGAGTGTCAGAATGCATAGATAGAAGGCAGATAAGCGTTCTATGGCTTTATTTCTCTTAGTTGCTTACTCTTGAGTAGAACTGCATGTTCACTCCAGAAATAAGCACCTTTGTAAAATGAGCCAAATTGAAGCAAAACACATTGTTGGAGTGTCAGAATGTATAGATAGAAGGCAGATAAGCGTTCTATGGCTTTATTTCGCTTAGTTGCTTACTCTTGAGTAGAACTGCATGTTCACTCCAGGAATAAGCACCTTTGCAAAATGAGCCAAATTGAAGCAGAACACATTGTTTGAGTGTCAGAATGCATAGATAGAAGATAAATAAGCGATCTATAGGTTTATTTCACTTAGTTGCTTACTCATGAGTAGAACTGCATGTGAACTCCAGAAATATGCACCTTTGTAAAATGAGCCAAATTGAAGCAAAACACATTGTTGGAGTGTCAGATTGCACAGATAGAAGACAAATAAGCGTTCTATAGGTTTATTTCGCTTAGTTGCTTACTCTTGAGTAGAAATGCATGTTCACTCCAGAAATAAGCACCTTTGTAAAATGAGCCAAATTGAAGCAAAACACATTGTTGGAGTGTCAGATTGCACAGATAGAAAACAAATAAGCGTTCTATAGGTTTATTTCGCTTAATTGCTTACTCTTGAGTAGAACTGCATGTTCACTCCAGAAATAAGCACCTTTGTAAAATGAGCCAAATTGAAGCAGAACACATTGTTGGAGTGTCAGAATGCACAGATAGAAGACAAATAAGCGTTCTATAGGTTTATTTCGCTTAGTTGCTTACTCTTGAGTAGAACTGCATGTTCACTCCAGAAATAAGCACCTTTGTAAAATGAGCCAAATTGAAGCAAAACACATTGTTGGAGTGTCAGAATGCACAGATAGAAGACAAATAAGCGTTCTATAGGTTTATTTCGCTTAGTTGCTTACTCTTGAGTAGAACTGCATGTTCACTCCAGAAATAAGCACGTTTGTAAAATGAGCCAAATTGAAGCAAAACACATTGTTGGAGTGTCAGAATGCACAGATAGAAGACAAGTAAGCGTTCTATAGGTTTATTTCGCTTAGTTGCTTACTCTTGAGTAGAAATGCATGTTCACTCCAGAAATAAGCACCTTTGTAAAATGAGCCAAATTGAAGCAAAACACATTGTTGGAGTGTCAGATTGCACAGATAGAAGACAAATAAGCGTTCTATAGGTTTATTTCGCTTAATTGCTTACTCTTGAGTAGAACTGCATGTTCAGTCCAGAAATAAGCACCTTTGTAAAATGAGCCAAATTGAAGCAAAACACATTGTTGGAGTGTCAGAATGCATAGATAGAAGGCAGATAAGCGTTCTATGGCTTTATTTCTCTTAGTTGCTTACTCTTGAGTAGAACTGCATGTTCACTCCAGAAATAAGCACCTTTGTAAAATGAGCCAAATTGAAGCAAAACACATTGTTGGAGTGTCAGAATGCATAGATAGAAGGCTGATAAGCGTTCTATGGCTTTATTTCGCTTATTTGCTTACTCTTGAGTAGAACTGCATGTTCACTCCAGGAATAAGCACCTTTGTAAAATGAGCCAAATTGAAGCAGAACACATTGTTTGAGTGTCAGAATGCAGAGATAGAAGATAAATAAGCGATCTATAGGTTTATTTCACTTAGTTGCTTACTCATGAGTAGAACTGCATGTGAACTCCAGAAATATGCACCTTTGTAAAATGAGCCAAATTGAAGCAAAACACATTGTTGGAGTGTCAGATTGCACAGATAGAAGACAAATAAGCGTTCTATAGGTTTATTTCGCTTAGTTGCTTACTCTTGAGTAGAAATGCATGTTCACTCCAGAAATAAGCACCTTTGTAAAATTAGCCAAATTGAAGCAAAACATATTGGTGGAGTGTCAGAATGCATAGATAGAAGATAAATAAGCGATCTATAGGTTTATTTCGCTTAGTTGCTTACTCATGAGTAGAACTGCATGTTCATTCCAGAAATAAGCACCTTTGTAAAATGAGCCAAATTGAAGCAAAACATATTGGTGGAGTGTCAGAATGCATTGATAGAAGATAAATAAGCGATCTATAGGTTTATTTCGCTTAATTGCTTACTCATGAGTAGAACTGCATGTTCACTCCAGAAATAAGCACCTTTGTAAAATGAGCCAAATTGAAGCAAAACACATTGTTGGAGTGTCAGAATGCATAGATAGAAGGCAGATAAGCGTTCTATGGCTTTATTTCTCTTAGTTGCTTACTCTTGAGTAGAACTGCATGTTCACTCCAGAAATAAGCACCTTTGTAAAATCAGCCAAATTGAAGCAGAACACATTGTTTGAGTGTCAGAATGCAGAGATAGAAGATAAATAAGCGATCTATAGGTTTATTTCACTTAGTTGCTTACTCATGAGTAGAACTGCATGTGAACTCCAGAAATATGCACCTTTGTAAAATGAGCCAAATTGAAGCAAAACACATTGTTGGAGTGTCAGATTGCACAGATAGAAAGCAAATAAGCGTTCTATAGGTTTATTTCGCTTAGTTGCTTACTCTTGAGTAGAAATGCATGTTCACTCCAGAAATAAGCACCTTTGTAAAATTAGCCAAATTGAAGCAAAACATATTGGTGGAGTGTCAGAATGCATAGATAGAAGATAAATAAGCGATCTATAGGTTTATTTCGCTTAGTTGCTTACTCATGAGTAGAACTGCATGTTCATTCCAGAAATAAGCACCTTTGTAAAATGAGCCAAATTGAAGCAAAACATATTGGTGGAGTGTCAGAATGCATTGATAGAAGATAAATAAGCGATCTATAGGTTTATTTCGCTTAATTGCTTACTCATGAGTAGAACTGCATGTTCACTCCAGAAATAAGCACCTTTGTAAAATGAGCCAAATTGAAGCAAAACACATTGTTGGAGTGTCAGAATGCATAGATAGAAGGCAGATAAGCGTTCTATGGCTTTATTTCTCTTAGTTGCTTACTCTTGAGTAGAACTGCATGTTCACTCCAGAAATAAGCACCTTTGTAAAATCAGCCAAATTGAAGCAAAACACATTGTTTGAGTGTCAGAATGCATAGATAGAAGATAAATAAGCGATCTATAGGTTTATTTCACTTAGTTGCTTACTCATGAGTAGAACTGCATGTGAACTCCAGAAATATGCACCTTTGTAAAATGAGCCAAATTGAAGCAAAACACATTGTTGGAGTGTCAGATTGCACAGATAGAAGACAAATAAGCGTTCTATAGGTTTATTTCGCTTAATTGCTTACTCTTGAGTAGAACTGCATGTTCACTCCAGGAATAAGCAGCTTTGTAAAATGAGGCAAATTGAAGCAAAACACATTGATGGAGTGTCAGAATGCATAGATAGAATACTAATAAGCGATCTATAGGTTTTTTTCGCTTAGTTGCTTACTCTTGAGTAGAACTGCATGTTCACTCCAGAAATAAGCACCTTTGTAAAATGAGCCAAATTGAAGCAAAACACATTGTTGGAGTGTCAGAATGCACAGATAGAAGACAAATAAGCGTTCTATAGGTTTATTTCGCTTAGTTGCTTACTCTTGAGTAGAACTGCATGTTCACTCCAGAAATAAGCACCTTTGTAAAATGAGCCAAATTGAAGCAAAACACATTGTTGGAGTGTCAGAATGCATAGATAGAAGGCAGATAAGCGTTCTATGGCTTTATTTCTCTTAGTTGCTTACTCTTGAGTAGAACTGCATGTTCACTCCAGAAATGAGCACCTTTGTAAAATGAGCCAAATTGAAGCAAAACACATTGTTGGAGTGTCAGAATGTATAGATAGAAGGCAGATAAGCGTTCTATGGCTTTATTTCGCTTAGTTGCTTACTCTTGAGTAGACCTGCATGTTCACTCCAGGAATAAGCACCTTTGTAAAATGAGCCAAATTGAAGCAGAACACATTGTTTGAGTGTCAGAATGCATAGATAGAAGATAAATAAGTGATCTATAGGTTTATTTCACTTAGTTGCTTACTCATGAGTAGAACTGCATGTGAACTCCAGAAATATGCACCTTTGTAAAATGAACCAAATTGAAGCAAAACACATTGTTGGAGTGTCAGATTGCACAGATAGAAGACAAATAAGCGTTCTATAGGTTTATTTCGCTTAATTGCTTACTCTTGAGTAGAACTGCATGTTCAGTCCAGAAATAAGCACCTTTGTAAAATGAGGCAAATTGAAGCAAAACACATTGATGGAGTGTCAGAATGCATAGATAGAATACTAATAAGCGATCTATAGGTTTTTTCGCTTAGTTGCTTACTCTTGAGTAGAACTGCATGTTCACTCCAGAAATAAGCACCTTTGTAAAATGAGCCAAATTGAAGCAAAACACATTGTTGGAGTGTCAGAATGCACAGATAGAAGACAAATAAGCGTTCTATAGGTTTATTTCGCTTAGTTGCTTACTCTTGAGTAGAACTGCATGTTCACTCCAGAAATAAGCACGTTTGTAAAATGAGCCAAATTGAAGCAAAACACATTGTTGGAGTGTCAGAATGCATTGATAGAAGATAAATAAGCGATCTATAGGTTTATTTCGCTTAATTGCTTACTCATGAGTAGAACTGCATGTGAATTCCAGAAATAAGCACCTTTGTAAAATGAGCCAAATTGAAGCAAAACACATGGTTGGAGTGTCAGATTGCACAGATAGAAGACAAAAAAGCGTTCTATAGGTTTATTTCGCTTAATTGCTTACTCTTGAGTAGAACTGCATGTTCACTCCAGAAATAAGCACCTTTGTAAAATGAGCCAAATTGAAGCAAAACACATTGATGGAGTGTCAGAATGCATAGATAGAATACTAATAAGCGATCTATAGGTTTTTTTCGCTTAGTTGCTTACTCTTGAGTAGAACTGCATGTTCACTCCAGAAATAAGCACCTTTGTAAAATGAGCCAAATTGTAGCAAAACACATTGTTGGAGTGTCAGAATGCACAGATAGAAGACAAATAAGCGTTCTATAGGTTTATTTCGCTTAGTTGCTTACTCTTGAGTAGAACTGCATGTTCACTCCAGAAATAAGCACCTTCGTAAAATGAGCCAAATTGAAGCAAAACACATTGTTGGAGTGTCAGAATGCATAGATAGAAGGCAGATAAGCGTTCTATGGCTTTATTTCTCTTAGTTGCTTACTCTTGAGTAGAACTGCATGTTCACTCCAGAAATAAGCACCTTTGTAAAATGAGCCAAATTGAAGCAAAACACATTGTTGGAGTGTCAGAATGCATAGATAGAAGGCTGATAAGCGTTCTATGGCTTTATTTCGCTTATTTGCTTACTCTTGAGTAGAACTGCATGTTCACTCCAGGAATAAGCACCTTTGTAAAATGAGCCAAATTGAAGCAGAACACATTGTTTGAGTGTCAGAATGCAGAGATAGAAGATAAATAAGCGATCTATAGGTTTATTTCACTTAGTTGCTTACTCATGAGTAGAACTGCATGTGAACTCCAGAAATATGCACCTTTGTAAAATGAGCCAAATTGAAGCAAAACACATTGTTGGAGTGTCAGATCGCACAGATAGAAGACAAATAAGCGTTCTATAGGTTTATTTCGCTTAATTGCTTACTCATGAGTAGAACTGCATGTGGACTCCAGAAATATGCACCTTTGTAAAATGAGCCAAATTGAAGCAAAACACATTGTTGGAGTGTCAGATTGCACAGATAGAAAGCAAATAAGCGTTCTATAGGTTTATTTCGCTTAGTTGCTTACTCTTGAGTAGAAATGCATGTTCACTCCAGAAATAAGCACCTTTGTAAAATTAGCCAAATTGAAGCAAAACATATTGGTGGAGTGTCAGAATGCATAGATAGAAGATAAATAAGCGATCTATAGGTTTATTTCGCTTAGTTGCTTACTCATGAGTAGAACTGCATGTTCATTCCAGAAATAAGCACCTTTGTAAAATGAGCCAAATTGAAGCAAAACATATTGGTGGAGTGTCAGAATGCATTGATAGAAGATAAATAAGCGATCTATAGGTTTATTTCGCTTAATTGCTTACTCATGAGTAGAACTGCATGTTCACTCCAGAAATAAGCACCTTTGTAAAATGAGCCAAATTGAAGCAAAACACATTGTTGGAGTGTCAGAATGCATAGATAGAAGGCAGATAAGCGTTCTATGGCTTTATTTCTCTTAGTTGCTTACTCTTGAGTAGAACTGCATGTTCACTCCAGAAATAAGCACCTTTGTAAAATCAGCCAAATTGAAGCAAAACACATTGTTGGAGTGTCAGAATGCATAGATAGAAGGCTGATAAGCGTTCTATGGCTTTATTTCGCTTATTTGCTTACTCTTGAGTAGAACTGCATGTTCACTCCAGGAATAAGCACCTTTGTAAAATGAGCCAAATTGAAGCAGAACACATTGTTTGAGTGTCAGAATGCATAGATAGAAGATAAATAAGCGATCTATAGGTTTATTTCACTTAGTTGCTTACTCATGAGTAGAACTGCATGTGAACTCCAGAAATATGCACCTTTGTAAAATGAGCCAAATTGAAGCAAAACACATTGTTGGAGTGTCAGATTGCACAGATAGAAGACAAATAAGCGTTCTATAGGTTTATTTCGCTTAATTGCTTACTCTTGAGTAGAACTGCATGTTCACTCCAGGAATAAGCAGCTTTGTAAAATGAGGCAAATTGAAGCAAAACACATTGATGGAGTGTCAGAATGCATAGATAGAATACTAATAAGCGATCTATAGGTTTTTTTCGCTTAGTTGCTTACTCTTGAGTAGAACTGCATGTTCACTCCAGAAATAAGCACCTTTGTAAAATGAGCCAAATTGAAGCAAAACACATTGTTGGAGTGTCAGAATGCACAGATAGAAGACAAATAAGCGTTCTATAGGTTTATTTCGCTTAGTTGCTTACTCTTGAGTAGAACTGCATGTTCACTCCAGAAATAAGCACCTTTGTAAAATGAGCCAAATTGAAGCAAAACACATTGTTGGAGTGTCAGAATGCATAGATAGAAGGCAGATAAGCGTTCTATGGCTTTATTTCTCTTAGTTGCTTACTCTTGAGTAGAACTGCATGTTCACTCCAGAAATGAGCACCTTTGTAAAATGAGCCAAATTGAAGCAAAACACATTGTTGGAGTGTCAGAATGTATAGATAGAAGGCAGATAAGCGTTCTATGGCTTTATTTCGCTTAGTTGCTTACTCTTGAGTAGACCTGCATGTTCACTCCAGGAATAAGCACCTTTGTAAAATGAGCCAAATTGAAGCAGAACACATTGTTTGAGTGTCAGAATGCATAGATAGAAGATAAATAAGCGATCTATAGGTTTATTTCACTTAGTTGCTTACTCATGAGTAGAACTGCATGTGAACTCCAGAAATCTGCACCTTTGTAAAATGAACCAAATTGAAGCAAAACACATTGTTGGAGTGTCAGATTGCACAGATAGAAGACAAATAAGCGTTCTATAGGTTTATTTCGCTTAATTGCTTACTCTTGAGTAGAACTGCATGTTCAGTCCAGAAATAAGCACCTTTGTAAAATGAGGCAAATTGAAGCAAAACACATTGATGGAGTGTCAGAATGCATAGATAGAATACTAATAAGCGATCTATAGGTTTTTTCGCTTAGTTGCTTACTCTTGAGTAGAACTGCATGTTCACTCCAGAAATAAGCACCTTTGTAAAATGAGCCAAATTGAAGCAAAACACATTGTTGGAGTGTCAGAATGCACAGATAGAAGACAAATAAGCGTTCTATAGGTTTATTTCGCTTAGTTGCTTACTCTTGAGTAGAACTGCATGTTCACTCCAGAAATAAGCACGTTTGTAAAATGAGCCAAATTGAAGCAAAACACATTGTTGGAGTGTCAGAATGCATTGATAGAAGATAAATAAGCGATCTATAGGTTTATTTCGCTTAATTGCTTACTCATGAGTAGAACTGCATGTGAATTCCAGAAATAAGCACCTTTGTAAAATGAGCCAAATTGAAGCAAAACACATGGTTGGAGTGTCAGATTGCACAGATAGAAGACAAAAAAGCGTTCTATAGGTTTATTTCGCTTAATTGCTTACTCTTGAGTAGAACTGCATGTTCACTCCAGAAATAAGCACCTTTGTAAAATGAGCCAAATTGAAGCAAAACACATTGATGGAGTGTCAGAATGCATAGATAGAATACTAATAAGCGATCTATAGGTTTTTTTCGCTTAGTTGCTTACTCTTGAGTAGAACTGCATGTTCACTCCAGAAATAAGCACCTTTGTAAAATGAGCCAAATTGTAGCAAAACACATTGTTGGAGTGTCAGAATGCACAGATAGAAGACAAATAAGCGTTCTATAGGTTTATTTCGCTTAGTTGCTTACTCTTGAGTAGAACTGCATGTTCACTCCAGAAATAAGCACCTTCGTAAAATGAGCCAAATTGAAGCAAAACACATTGTTGGAGTGTCAGAATGCATAGATAGAAGGCAGATAAGCGTTCTATGGCTTTATTTCTCTTAGTTGCTTACTCTTGAGTAGAACTGCATGTTCACTCCAGAAATAAGCACCTTTGTAAAATGAGCCAAATTGAAGCAAAACACATTGTTGGAGTGTCAGAATGCATAGATAGAAGGCTGATAAGCGTTCTATGGCTTTATTTCGCTTATTTGCTTACTCTTGAGTAGAACTGCATGTTCACTCCAGGAATAAGCACCTTTGTAAAATGAGCCAAATTGAAGCAGAACACATTGTTTGAGTGTCAGAATGCAGAGATAGAAGATAAATAAGCGATCTATAGGTTTATTTCACTTAGTTGCTTACTCATGAGTAGAACTGCATGTGAACTCCAGAAATATGCACCTTTGTAAAATGAGCCAAATTGAAGCAAAACACATTGTTGGAGTGTCAGATCGCACAGATAGAAGACAAATAAGCGTTCTATAGGTTTATTTCGCTTAATTGCTTACTCATGAGTAGAACTGCATGTGGACTCCAGAAATATGCACCTTTGTAAAATGAGCCAAATTGAAGCAAAACACATTGTTGGAGTGTCAGATTGCACAGATAGAAAGCAAATAAGCGTTCTATAGGTTTATTTCGCTTAGTTGCTTACTCTTGAGTAGAAATGCATGTTCACTCCAGAAATAAGCACCTTTGTAAAATTAGCCAAATTGAAGCAAAACATATTGGTGGAGTGTCAGAATGCATAGATAGAAGATAAATAAGCGATCTATAGGTTTATTTCGCTTAGTTGCTTACTCATGAGTAGAACTGCATGTTCATTCCAGAAATAAGCACCTTTGTAAAATGAGCCAAATTGAAGCAAAACATATTGGTGGAGTGTCAGAATGCATTGATAGAAGATAAATAAGCGATCTATAGGTTTATTTCGCTTAATTGCTTACTCATGAGTAGAACTGCATGTTCACTCCAGAAATAAGCACCTTTGTAAAATGAGCCAAATTGAAGCAAAACACATTGTTGGAGTGTCAGAATGCATAGATAGAAGGCAGATAAGCGTTCTATGGCTTTATTTCTCTTAGTTGCTTACTCTTGAGTAGAACTGCATGTTCAATCCAGAAATAAGCACCTTTGTAAAATCAGCCAAATTGAAGCAAAACACATTGTTTGAGTGTCAGAATGCATAGATAGAAGATAAATAAGCGATCTATAGGTTTATTTCACTTAGTTGCTTACTCATGAGTAGAACTGCATGTGAACTCCAGAAATATGCACCTTTGTAAAATGAGCCAAATTGAAGCAAAACACATTGTTGGAGTGTCAGATTGCACAGATAGAAGACAAATAAGCGTTCTATAGGTTTATTTCGCTTAATTGCTTACTCTTGAGTAGAACTGCATGTTCACTCCAGGAATAAGCAGCTTTGTAAAATGAGGCAAATTGAAGCAAAACACATTGATGGAGTGTCAGAATGCATAGATAGAATACTAATAAGCGATCTATAGGTTTTTTTCGCTTAGTTGCTTACTCTTGAGTAGAACTGCATGTTCACTCCAGAAATAAGCACCTTTGTAAAATGAGCCAAATTGAAGCAAAACACATTGTTGGAGTGTCAGAATGCACAGATAGAAGACAAATAAGCGTTCTATAGGTTTATTTCGCTTAGTTGCTTACTCTTGAGTAGAACTGCATGTTCACTCCAGAAATAAGCACCTTTGTAAAATGAGCCAAATTGAAGCAAAACACATTGTTGGAGTGTCAGAATGCATAGATAGAAGGCAGATAAGCGTTCTATGGCTTTATTTCTCTTAGTTGCTTACTCTTGAGTAGAACTGCATGTTCACTCCAGAAATGAGCACCTTTGTAAAATGAGCCAAATTGAAGCAAAACACATTGTTGGAGTGTCAGAATGTATAGATAGAAGGCAGATAAGCGTTCTATGGCTTTATTTCGCTTAGTTGCTTACTCTTGAGTAGACCTGCATGTTCACTCCAGGAATAAGCACCTTTGTAAAATGAGCCAAATTGAAGCAGAACACATTGTTTGAGTGTCAGAATGCATAGATAGAAGATAAATAAGCGATCTATAGGTTTATTTCACTTAGTTGCTTACTCATGAGTAGAACTGCATGTGAACTCCAGAAATATGCACCTTTGTAAAATGAACCAAATTGAAGCAAAACACATTGTTGGAGTGTCAGATTGCACAGATAGAAGACAAATAAGCGTTCTATAGGTTTATTTCGCTTAATTGCTTACTCTTGAGTAGAACTGCATGTTCAGTCCAGAAATAAGCACCTTTGTAAAATGAGGCAAATTGAAGCAAAACACATTGATGGAGTGTCAGAATGCATAGATAGAATACTAATAAGCGATCTATAGGTTTTTTCGCTTAGTTGCTTACTCTTGAGTAGAACTGCATGTTCACTCCAGAAATAAGCACCTTTGTAAAATGAGCCAAATTGAAGCAAAACACATTGTTGGAGTGTCAGAATGCACAGATAGAAGACAAATAAGCGTTCTATAGGTTTATTTCGCTTAGTTGCTTACTCTTGAGTAGAACTGCATGTTCACTCCAGAAATAAGCACGTTTGTAAAATGAGCCAAATTGAAGCAAAACACATTGTTGGAGTGTCAGAATGCATTGATAGAAGATAAATAAGCGATCTATAGGTTTATTTCGCTTAATTGCTTACTCATGAGTAGAACTGCATGTGAATTCCAGAAATAAGCACCTTTGTAAAATGAGCCAAATTGAAGCAAAACACATGGTTGGAGTGTCAGATTGCACAGATAGAAGACAAAAAAGCGTTCTATAGGTTTATTTCGCTTAATTGCTTACTCTTGAGTAGAACTGCATGTTCACTCCAGAAATAAGCACCTTTGTAAAATGAGCCAAATTGAAGCAAAACACATTGATGGAGTGTCAGAATGCATAGATAGAATACTAATAAGCGATCTATAGGTTTTTTTCGCTTAGTTGCTTACTCTTGAGTAGAACTGCATGTTCACTCCAGAAATAAGCACCTTTGTAAAATGAGCCAAATTGTAGCAAAACACATTGTTGGAGTGTCAGAATGCACAGATAGAAGACAAATAAGCGTTCTATAGGTTTATTTCGCTTAGTTGCTTACTCTTGAGTAGAACTGCATGTTCACTCCAGAAATAAGCACCTTCGTAAAATGAGCCAAATTGAAGCAAAACACATTGTTGGAGTGTCAGAATGCATAGATAGAAGGCAGATAAGCGTTCTATGGCTTTATTTCTCTTAGTTGCTTACTCTTGAGTAGAACTGCATGTTCACTCCAGAAATAAGCACCTTTGTAAAATGAGCCAAATTGAAGCAAAACACATTGTTGGAGTGTCAGAATGCATAGATAGAAGGCTGATAAGCGTTCTATGGCTTTATTTCGCTTTTTTGCTTACTCTTGAGTAGAACTGCATGTTCACTCCAGGAATAAGCACCTTTGTAAAATGAGCCAAATTGAAGCAGAACACATTGTTTGAGTGTCAGAATGCAGAGATAGAAGATAAATAAGCGATCTATAGGTTTATTTCACTTAGTTGCTTACTCATGAGTAGAACTGCATGTGAACTCCAGAAATATGCACCTTTGTAAGATGAGCCAAATTGAAGCAAAACACATTGTTGGAGTGTCAGATTGCACAGATAGAAGACAAATAAGCGTTCTATAGGTTTATTTCGCTTAATTGCTTACTCTTGCGTAGAACTGCATGTTCAGTCCAGAAATAAGCACCTTTGTAAAATGAGGCAAATTGAAGCAAAACACATTGATGGAGTGTCAGAATGCATAGATAGAATACTAATAAGCGATCTATAGGTTTTTTTCGCTTAGTTGCTTACTCTTGAGTAGAACTGCATGTTCACTCCAGAAATAAGCACCTTTGTAAAATGAGCCAAATTGAAGCAAAACACATTGTTGGAGTGTCAGAATGCACAGATAGAAGACAAATAAGCGTTCTATAGGTTTATTTCGCTTAGTTGCTTACTCTTGAGTAGAACTGCATGTTCACTCCAGAAATAAGCACCTTTGTAAAATGAGCCAAATTGAAGCAAAACACATTGTTGGAGTGTCAGAATGCATAGATAGAAGGCAGATAAGCATTCTATGGCTTTATTTCTCTTAGTTGCTTACTCTTGAGTAGAACTGCATGTTCACTCCAGAAATAAGCACCTTTGTAAAATGAGCCAAATTGAAGCAAAACACATTGTTGGAGTGTCAGAATGTATAAATAGAAGGCAGATAAGCGTTCTATGGCTTTATTTCGCTTAGTTGCTTACTCTTGAGTAGAACTGCATGTTCACTCCAGGAATAAGCACCTTTGCAAAATGAGCCAAATTGAAGCAGAACACATTGTTTGAGTGTCAGAATGCATAGATAGAAGATAAATAAGCGATCTATAGGTTTATTTCACTTAGTTGCTTACTCATGAGTAGAACTGCATGTGAACTCCAGAAATATGCACCTTTGTAAAATGAGCCAAATTGAAGCAAAACACATTGTTGGAGTGTCAGATTGCACAGATAGAAGACAAATAAGCGTTCTATAGGTTTATTTCGCTTAGTTGCTTACTCTTGAGTAGAAATGCATGTTCACTCCAGAAATAAGCACCTTTGTAAAATGAGCCAAATTGAAGCAAAACACATTGTTGGAGTGTCAGATTGCACAGATAGAAAACAAATAAGCGTTCTATAGGTTTATTTCGCTTAATTGCTTACTCTTGAGTAGAACTGCATGTTCACTCCAGAAATAAGCACCTTTGTAAAATGAGCCAAATTGAAGCAGAACACATTGTTGGAGTGTCAGAATGCACAGATAGAAGACAAATAAGCGTTCTATAGGTTTATTTCGCTTAGTTGCTTACTCTTGAGTAGAACTGCATGTTCACTCCAGAAATAAGCACCTTTGTAAAATGAGCCAAATTGAAGCAAAACACATTGTTGGAGTGTCAGAATGCACAGATAGAAGACAAATAAGCGTTCTATAGGTTTATTTCGCTTAGTTGCTTACTCTTGAGTAGAACTGCATGTTCACTCCAGAAATAAGCACGTTTGTAAAATGAGCCAAATTGAAGCAAAACACATTGTTGGAGTGTCAGAATGCACAGATAGAAGACAAGTAAGCGTTCTATAGGTTTATTTCGCTTAGTTGCTTACTCTTGAGTAGAAATGCATGTTCACTCCAGAAATAAGCACCTTTGTAAAATGAGCCAAATTGAAGCAAAACACATTGTTGGAGTGTCAGATTGCACAGATAGAAGACAAATAATCGTTCTATAGGTTTATTTCGCTTAATTGCTTACTCTTGAGTAGAACTGCATGTTCAGTCCAGAAATAAGCACCTTTGTAAAATGAGCCAAATTGAAGCAAAACACATTGTTGGAGTGTCAGAATGCATAGATAGAAGGCAGATAAGCGTTCTATGGCTTTATTTCTCTTAGTTGCTTACTCTTGAGTAGAACTGCATGTTCACTCCAGAAATAAGCACCTTTGTAAAATGAGCCAAATTGAAGCAAAACACATTGTTGGAGTGTCAGAATGCATAGATAGAAGGCTGATAAGCGTTCTATGGCTTTATTTCGCTTATTTGCTTACTCTTGAGTAGAACTGCATGTTCACTCCAGGAATAAGCACCTTTGTAAAATGAGCCAAATTGAAGCAGAACACATTGTTTGAGTGTCAGAATGCAGAGATAGAAGATAAATAAGCGATCTATAGGTTTATTTCACTTAGTTGCTTACTCATGAGTAGAACTGCATGTGAACTCCAGAAATATGCACCTTTGTAAAATGAGCCAAATTGAAGCAAAACACATTGTTGGAGTGTCAGATCGCACAGATAGAAGACAAATAAGCGTTCTATAGGTTTATTTCGCTTAATTGCTTACTCATGAGTAGAACTGCATGTGGACTCCAGAAATATGCACCTTTGTAAAATGAGCCAAATTGAAGCAAAACACATTGTTGGAGTGTCAGATTGCACAGATAGAAAGCAAATAAGCGTTCTATAGGTTTATTTCGCTTAGTTGCTTACTCTTGAGTAGAAATGCATGTTCACTCCAGAAATAAGCACCTTTGTAAAATTAGCCAAATTGAAGCAAAACATATTGGTGGAGTGTCAGAATGCATAGATAGAAGATAAATAAGCGATCTATAGGTTTATTTCGCTTAGTTGCTTACTCATGAGTAGAACTGCATGTTCATTCCAGAAATAAGCACCTTTGTAAAATGAGCCAAATTGAAGCAAAACATATTGGTGGAGTGTCAGAATGCATTGATAGAAGATAAATAAGCGATCTATAGGTTTATTTCGCTTAATTGCTTACTCATGAGTAGAACTGCATGTTCACTCCAGAAATAAGCACCTTTGTAAAATGAGCCAAATTGAAGCAAAACACATTGTTGGAGTGTCAGAATGCATAGATAGAAGGCAGATAAGCGTTCTATGGCTTTATTTCTCTTAGTTGCTTACTCTTGAGTAGAACTGCATGTTCACTCCAGAAATAAGCACCTTTGTAAAATCAGCCAAATTGAAGCAAAACACATTGTTGGAGTGTCAGAATGCATAGATAGAAGGCTGATAAGCGTTCTATGGCTTTATTTCGCTTATTTGCTTACTCTTGAGTAGAACTGCATGTTCACTCCAGGAATAAGCACCTTTGTAAAATGAGCCAAATTGAAGCAGAACACATTGTTTGAGTGTCAGAATGCATAGATAGAAGATAAATAAGCGATCTATAGGTTTATTTCACTTAGTTGCTTACTCATGAGTAGAACTGCATGTGAACTCCAGAAATATGCACCTTTGTAAAATGAGCCAAATTGAAGCAAAACACATTGTTGGAGTGTCAGATTGCACAGATAGAAGACAAATAAGCGTTCTATAGGTTTATTTCGCTTAATTGCTTACTCTTGAGTAGAACTGCATGTTCACTCCAGGAATAAGCAGCTTTGTAAAATGAGGCAAATTGAAGCAAAACACATTGATGGAGTGTCAGAATGCATAGATAGAATACTAATAAGCGATCTATAGGTTTTTTTCGCTTAGTTGCTTACTCTTGAGTAGAACTGCATGTTCACTCCAGAAATAAGCACCTTTGTAAAATGAGCCAAATTGAAGCAAAACACATTGTTGGAGTGTCAGAATGCACAGATAGAAGACAAATAAGCGTTCTATAGGTTTATTTCGCTTAGTTGCTTACTCTTGAGTAGAACTGCATGTTCACTCCAGAAATAAGCACCTTTGTAAAATGAGCCAAATTGAAGCAAAACACATTGTTGGAGTGTCAGAATGCATAGATAGAAGGCAGATAAGCGTTCTATGGCTTTATTTCTCTTAGTTGCTTACTCTTGAGTAGAACTGCATGTTCACTCCAGAAATGAGCACCTTTGTAAAATGAGCCAAATTGAAGCAAAACACATTGTTGGAGTGTCAGAATGTATAGATAGAAGGCAGATAAGCGTTCTATGGCTTTATTTCGCTTAGTTGCTTACTCTTGAGTAGACCTGCATGTTCACTCCAGGAATAAGCACCTTTGTAAAATGAGCCAAATTGAAGCAGAACACATTGTTTGAGTGTCAGAATGCATAGATAGAAGATAAATAAGCGATCTATAGGTTTATTTCACTTAGTTGCTTACTCATGAGTAGAACTGCATGTGAACTCCAGAAATATGCACCTTTGTAAAATGAACCAAATTGAAGCAAAACACATTGTTGGAGTGTCAGATTGCACAGATAGAAGACAAATAAGCGTTCTATAGGTTTATTTCGCTTAATTGCTTACTCTTGAGTAGAACTGCATGTTCAGTCCAGAAATAAGCACCTTTGTAAAATGAGGCAAATTGAAGCAAAACACATTGATGGAGTGTCAGAATGCATAGATAGAATACTAATAAGCGATCTATAGGTTTTTTCGCTTAGTTGCTTACTCTTGAGTAGAACTGCATGTTCACTCCAGAAATAAGCACCTTTGTAAAATGAGCCAAATTGAAGCAAAACACATTGTTGGAGTGTCAGAATGCACAGATAGAAGACAAATAAGCGTTCTATAGGTTTATTTCGCTTAGTTGCTTACTCTTGAGTAGAACTGCATGTTCACTCCAGAAATAAGCACGTTTGTAAAATGAGCCAAATTGAAGCAAAACACATTGTTGGAGTGTCAGAATGCATTGATAGAAGATAAATAAGCGATCTATAGGTTTATTTCGCTTAATTGCTTACTCATGAGTAGAACTGCATGTGAATTCCAGAAATAAGCACCTTTGTAAAATGAGCCAAATTGAAGCAAAACACATGGTTGGAGTGTCAGATTGCACAGATAGAAGACAAAAAAGCGTTCTATAGGTTTATTTCGCTTAATTGCTTACTCTTGAGTAGAACTGCATGTTCACTCCAGAAATAAGCACCTTTGTAAAATGAGCCAAATTGAAGCAAAACACATTGATGGAGTGTCAGAATGCATAGATAGAATACTAATAAGCGATCTATAGGTTTTTTTCGCTTAGTTGCTTACTCTTGAGTAGAACTGCATGTTCACTCCAGAAATAAGCACCTTTGTAAAATGAGCCAAATTGTAGCAAAACACATTGTTGGAGTGTCAGAATGCACAGATAGAAGACAAATAAGCGTTCTATAGGTTTATTTCGCTTAGTTGCTTACTCTTGAGTAGAACTGCATGTTCACTCCAGAAATAAGCACCTTCGTAAAATGAGCCAAATTGAAGCAAAACACATTGTTGGAGTGTCAGAATGCATAGATAGAAGGCAGATAAGCGTTCTATGGCTTTATTTCTCTTAGTTGCTTACTCTTGAGTAGAACTGCATGTTCACTCCAGAAATAAGCACCTTTGTAAAATGAGCCAAATTGAAGCAAAACACATTGTTGGAGTGTCAGAATGCATAGATAGAAGGCTGATAAGCGTTCTATGGCTTTATTTCGCTTTTTTGCTTACTCTTGAGTAGAACTGCATGTTCACTCCAGGAATAAGCACCTTTGTAAAATGAGCCAAATTGAAGCAGAACACATTGTTTGAGTGTCAGAATGCAGAGATAGAAGATAAATAAGCGATCTATAGGTTTATTTCACTTAGTTGCTTACTCATGAGTAGAACTGCATGTGAACTCCAGAAATATGCACCTTTGTAAGATGAGCCAAATTGAAGCAAAACACATTGTTGGAGTGTCAGATTGCACAGATAGAAGACAAATAAGCGTTCTATAGGTTTATTTCGCTTAATTGCTTACTCTTGCGTAGAACTGCATGTTCAGTCCAGAAATAAGCACCTTTGTAAAATGAGGCAAATTGAAGCAAAACACATTGATGGAGTGTCAGAATGCATAGATAGAATACTAATAAGCGATCTATAGGTTTTTTTCGCTTAGTTGCTTACTCTTGAGTAGAACTGCATGTTCACTCCAGAAATAAGCACCTTTGTAAAATGAGCCAAATTGAAGCAAAACACATTGTTGGAGTGTCAGAATGCACAGATAGAAGACAAATAAGCGTTCTATAGGTTTATTTCGCTTAGTTGCTTACTCTTGAGTAGAACTGCATGTTCACTCCAGAAATAAGCACCTTTGTAAAATGAGCCAAATTGAAGCAAAACACATTGTTGGAGTGTCAGAATGCATAGATAGAAGGCAGATAAGCATTCTATGGCTTTATTTCTCTTAGTTGCTTACTCTTGAGTAGAACTGCATGTTCACTCCAGAAATAAGCACCTTTGTAAAATGAGCCAAATTGAAGCAAAACACATTGTTGGAGTGTCAGAATGTATAAATAGAAGGCAGATAAGCGTTCTATGGCTTTATTTCGCTTAGTTGCTTACTCTTGAGTAGAACTGCATGTTCACTCCAGGAATAAGCACCTTTGCAAAATGAGCCAAATTGAAGCAGAACACATTGTTTGAGTGTCAGAATGCATAGATAGAAGATAAATAAGCGATCTATAGGTTTATTTCACTTAGTTGCTTACTCATGAGTAGAACTGCATGTGAACTCCAGAAATATGCACCTTTGTAAAATGAGCCAAATTGAAGCAAAACACATTGTTGGAGTGTCAGATTGCACAGATAGAAGACAAATAAGCGTTCTATAGGTTTATTTCGCTTAGTTGCTTACTCTTGAGTAGAAATGCATGTTCACTCCAGAAATAAGCACCTTTGTAAAATGAGCCAAATTGAAGCAAAACACATTGTTGGAGTGTCAGATTGCACAGATAGAAAACAAATAAGCGTTCTATAGGTTTATTTCGCTTAATTGCTTACTCTTGAGTAGAACTGCATGTTCACTCCAGAAATAAGCACCTTTGTAAAATGAGCCAAATTGAAGCAGAACACATTGTTGGAGTGTCAGAATGCACAGATAGAAGACAAATAAGCGTTCTATAGGTTTATTTCGCTTAGTTGCTTACTCTTGAGTAGAACTGCATGTTCACTCCAGAAATAAGCACCTTTGTAAAATGAGCCAAATTGAAGCAAAACACATTGTTGGAGTGTCAGAATGCACAGATAGAAGACAAATAAGCGTTCTATAGGTTTATTTCGCTTAGTTGCTTACTCTTGAGTAGAACTGCATGTTCACTCCAGAAATAAGCACGTTTGTAAAATGAGCCAAATTGAAGCAAAACACATTGTTGGAGTGTCAGAATGCACAGATAGAAGACAAGTAAGCGTTCTATAGGTTTATTTCGCTTAGTTGCTTACTCTTGAGTAGAAATGCATGTTCACTCCAGAAATAAGCACCTTTGTAAAATGAGCCAAATTGAAGCAAAACACATTGTTGGAGTGTCAGATTGCACAGATAGAAGACAAATAATCGTTCTATAGGTTTATTTCGCTTAATTGCTTACTCTTGAGTAGAACTGCATGTTCAGTCCAGAAATAAGCACCTTTGTAAAATGAGCCAAATTGAAGCAAAACACATTGTTGGAGTGTCAGAATGCATAGATAGAAGGCAGATAAGCGTTCTATGGCTTTATTTCTCTTAGTTGCTTACTCTTGAGTAGAACTGCATGTTCACTCCAGAAATAAGCACCTTTGTAAAATGAGCCAAATTGAAGCAAAACACATTGTTGGAGTGTCAGAATGCATAGATAGAAGGCTGATAAGCGTTCTATGGCTTTATTTCGCTTATTTGCTTACTCTTGAGTAGAACTGCATGTTCACTCCAGGAATAAGCACCTTTGTAAAATGAGCCAAATTGAAGCAGAACACATTGTTTGAGTGTCAGAATGCAGAGATAGAAGATAAATAAGCGATCTATAGGTTTATTTCACTTAGTTGCTTACTCATGAGTAGAACTGCATGTGAACTCCAGAAATATGCACCTTTGTAAAATGAGCCAAATTGAAGCAAAACACATTGTTGGAGTGTCAGATCGCACAGATAGAAGACAAATAAGCGTTCTATAGGTTTATTTCGCTTAATTGCTTACTCATGAGTAGAACTGCATGTGGACTCCAGAAATATGCACCTTTGTAAAATGAGCCAAATTGAAGCAAAACACATTGTTGGAGTGTCAGATTGCACAGATAGAAAGCAAATAAGCGTTCTATAGGTTTATTTCGCTTAGTTGCTTACTCTTGAGTAGAACTGCATGTTCACTCCAGAAATAAGCACCTTTGTAAAATGAGCCAAATTGAAGCAAAACACATTGTTGGAGTGTCAGAATGCATAGATAGTAGGCAGATAAGCGTTCTATGGCTTTATTTCTCTTAGTTGCTTACTCTTGAGTAGAACTGCATGTTCACTCCAGAAATAAGCACCTTTGTAAAATGAGCCAAATTGAAGCAAAACACATTGTTGGAGTGTCAGAATGTATAGATAGAAGGCAGATAAGCGTTCTATGGCTTTATTTCGCTTAGTTGCTTACTCTTGAGTAGAACTGCATGTTCACTCCAGGAATAAGCACCTTTGCAAAATGAGCCAAATTGAAGCAGAACACATTGTTTGAGTGTCAGAATGCATAGATAGAAGATAAATAAGCGATCTATAGGTTTATTTCACTTAGTTGCTTACTCATGAGTAGAACTGCATGTGAACTCCAGAAATATGCACCTTTGTAAAATGAGCCAAATTGAAGCAAAACACATTGTTGGAGTGTCAGATTGCACAGATAGAAGACAAATAAGCGTTCTATAGGTTTATTTCGCTTAGTTGCTTACTCTTGAGTAGAAATGCATGTTCACTCCAGAAATAAGCACCTTTGTAAAATGAGCCAAATTGAAGCAAAACACATTGTTGGAGTGTCAGATTGCACAGATAGAAAACAAATAAGCGTTCTATAGGTTTATTTCGCTTAATTGCTTACTCTTGAGTAGAACTGCATGTTCACTCCAGAAATAAGCACCTTTGTAAAATGAGCCAAATTGAAGCAAAACACATTGTTGGAGTGTCAGAATGCATAGATAGTAGGCAGATAAGCGTTCTATGGCTTTATTTCTCTTAGTTGCTTACTCTTGAGTAGAACTGCATGTTCACTCCAGAAATAAGCACCTTTGTAAAATGAGCCAAATTGAAGCAAAACACATTGTTGGAGTGTCAGAATGTATAGATAGAAGGCAGATAAGCGTTCTATGGCTTTATTTCGCTTAGTTGCTTACTCTTGAGTAGACCTGCATGTTCACTCCAGGAATAAGCACCTTTGTAAAATGAGCCAAATTGAAGCAGAACACATTGTTTGAGTGTCAGAATGCATAGATAGAAGATAAATAAGCGATCTATAGGTTTATTTCACTTAGTTGCTTACTCATGAGTAGAACTGCATGTGAACTCCAGAAATATGCACCTTTGTAAAATGAGCCAAATTGAAGCAAAACACATTGTTGGAGTGTCAGATTGCACAGATAGAAGACAAATAAGCGTTCTATAGGTTTATTTCGCTTAATTGCTTACTCTTGAGTAGAACTGCATGTTCAGTCCAGAAATAAGCACCTTTGTAAAATGAGGCAAATTGAAGCAAAACACATTGATGGAGTGTCAGAATGCATAGATAGAATACTAATAAGCGATCTATAGGTTTTTTCGCTTAGTTGCTTACTCTTGAGTAGAACTGCATGTTCACTCCAGAAATAAGCACCTTTGTAAAATGAGCCAAATTGAAGCAAAACACATTGTTGGAGTGTCAGAATGCACAGATAGAAGACAAATAAGCGTTCTATAGGTTTATTTCGCTTAATTGCTTACTCTTGAGTAGAACTGCATGTTCACTCCAGAAATAAGCACGTTTGTAAAATGAGCCAAATTGAAGCAAAACACATTGTTGGAGTGTCAGAATGCATTGATAGAAGATAAATAAGCGATCTATAGGTTTATTTCGCTTAATTGCTTACTCATGAGTAGAACTGCATGTGAATTCCAGAAATAAGCACCTTTGTAAAATGAGCCAAATTGAAGCAAAACACATGGTTGGAGTGTCAGATTGCACAGATAGAAGACAAAAAAGCGTTCTATAGGTTTATTTCGCTTAATTGCTTACTCTTGAGTAGAACTGCATGTTCACTCCAGAAATAAGCACCTTTGTAAAATGAGCCAAATTGAAGCAAAACACATTGATGGAGTGTCAGAATGCATAGATAGAATACTAATAAGCGATCTATAGGTTTTTTTCGCTTAGTTGCTTACTCTTGAGTAGAACTGCATGTTCACTCCAGAAATAAGCACCTTTGTAAAATGAGCCAAATTGTAGCAAAACACATTGTTGGAGTGTCAGAATGCACAGATAGAAGACAAATAAGCGTTCTATAGGTTTATTTCGCTTAGTTGCTTACTCTTGAGTAGAACTGCATGTTCACTCCAGAAATAAGCACCTTCGTAAAATGAGCCAAATTGAAGCAAAACACATTGTTGGAGTGTCAGAATGCATAGATAGAAGGCAGATAAGCGTTCTATGGCTTTATTTCTCTTAGTTGCTTACTCTTGAGTAGAACTGCATGTTCACTCCAGAAATAAGCACCTTTGTAAAATGAGCCAAATTGAAGCAAAACACATTGTTGGAGTGTCAGAATGTATAAATAGAAGGCAGATAAGCGTTCTATGGCTTTATTTCGCTTAGTTGCTTACTCTTGAGTAGAACTGCATGTTCACTCCAGGAATAAGCACCTTTGCAAAATGAGCCAAATTGAAGCAGAACACATTGTTTGAGTGTCAGAATGCATAGATAGAAGATAAATAAGCGATCTATAGGTTTATTTCACTTAGTTGCTTACTCATGAGTAGAACTGCATGTGAACTCCAGAAATATGCACCTTTGTAAAATGAGCCAAATTGAAGCAAAACACATTGTTGGAGTGTCAGATTGCACAGATAGAAGACAAATAAGCGTTCTATAGGTTTATTTCGCTTAGTTGCTTACTCTTGAGTAGAAATGCATGTTCACTCCAGAAATAAGCACCTTTGTAAAATGAGCCAAATTGAAGCAAAACACATTGTTGGAGTGTCAGATTGCACAGATAGAAAACAAATAAGCGTTCTATAGGTTTATTTCGCTTAATTGCTTACTCTTGAGTAGAACTGCATGTTCACTCCAGAAATAAGCACCTTTGTAAAATGAGCCAAATTGAAGCAAAACACATTGTTGGAGTGTCAGAATGCATAGATAGTAGGCAGATAAGCGTTCTATGGCTTTATTTCTCTTAGTTGCTTACTCTTGAGTAGAACTGCATGTTCACTCCAGAAATAAGCACCTTTGTAAAATGAGCCAAATTGAAGCAAAACACATTGTTGGAGTGTCAGAATGTATAGATAGAAGGCAGATAAGCGTTCTATGGCTTTATTTCGCTTAGTTGCTTACTCTTGAGTAGACCTGCATGTTCACTCCAGGAATAAGCACCTTTGTAAAATGAGCCAAATTGAAGCAGAACACATTGTTTGAGTGTCAGAATGCATAGATAGAAGATAAATAAGCGATCTATAGGTTTATTTCACTTAGTTGCTTACTCATGAGTAGAACTGCATGTTCACTCCAGAAATAAGCACCTTTGTAAAATGAGCCAAATTGTAGCAAAACACATTGTTGGAGTGTCAGAATGCACAGATAGAAGACAAATAAGCGTTCTATAGGTTTATTTCGCTTAGTTGCTTACTCTTGAGTAGAACTGCATGTTCACTCCAGAAATAAGCACCTTCGTAAAATGAGCCAAATTGAAGCAAAACACATTGTTGGAGTGTCAGAATGCATAGATAGAAGGCAGATAAGCGTTCTATGGCTTTATTTCTCTTAGTTGCTTACTCTTGAGTAGAACTGCATGTTCACTCCAGAAATAAGCACCTTTGTAAAATGAGCCAAATTGAAGCAAAACACATTGTTGGAGTGTCAGAATGTATAAATAGAAGGCAGATAAGCGTTCTATGGCTTTATTTCGCTTAGTTGCTTACTCTTGAGTAGAACTGCATGTTCACTCCAGGAATAAGCACCTTTGCAAAATGAGCCAAATTGAAGCAGAACACATTGTTTGAGTGTCAGAATGCATAGATAGAAGATAAATAAGCGATCTATAGGTTTATTTCACTTAGTTGCTTACTCATGAGTAGAACTGCATGTGAACTCCAGAAATATGCACCTTTGTAAAATGAGCCAAATTGAAGCAAAACACATTGTTGGAGTGTCAGATTGCACAGATAGAAGACAAATAAGCGTTCTATAGGTTTATTTCGCTTAGTTGCTTACTCTTGAGTAGAAATGCATGTTCACTCCAGAAATAAGCACCTTTGTAAAATGAGCCAAATTGAAGCAAAACACATTGTTGGAGTGTCAGATTGCACAGATAGAAAACAAATAAGCGTTCTATAGGTTTATTTCGCTTAATTGCTTACTCTTGAGTAGAACTGCATGTTCACTCCAGAAATAAGCACCTTTGTAAAATGAGCCAAATTGAAGCAAAACACATTGTTGGAGTGTCAGAATGCATAGATAGTAGGCAGATAAGCGTTCTATGGCTTTATTTCTCTTAGTTGCTTACTCTTGAGTAGAACTGCATGTTCACTCCAGAAATAAGCACCTTTGAAAAATGAGCCAAATTGAAGCAAAACACATTGTTGGAGTGTCAGAATGTATAGATAGAAGGCAGATAAGCGTTCTATGGCTTTATTTCGCTTAGTTGCTTACTCTTGAGTAGACCTGCATGTTCACTCCAGGAATAAGCACCTTTGTAAAATGAGCCAAATTGAAGCAGAACACATTGTTTGAGTGTCAGAATGCATAGATAGAAGATAAATAAGCGATCTATAGGTTTATTTCACTTAGTTGCTTACTCATGAGTAGAACTGCATGTGAACTCCAGAAATATGCACCTTTGTAAAATGAGCCAAATTGAAGCAAAACACATTGTTGGAGTGTCAGATTGCACAGATAGAAGACAAATAAGCGTTCTATAGGTTTATTTCGCTTAATTGCTTACTCTTGAGTAGAACTGCATGTTCAGTCCAGAAATAAGCACCTTTGTAAAATGAGGCAAATTGAAGCAAAACACATTGATGGAGTGTCAGAATGCATAGATAGAATACTAATAAGCGATCTATAGGTTTTTTCGCTTAGTTGCTTACTCTTGAGTAGAACTGCATGTTCACTCCAGAAATAAGCACCTTTGTAAAATGAGCCAAATTGAAGCAAAACACATTGTTGGAGTGTCAGAATGCACAGATAGAAGACAAATAAGCGTTCTATAGGTTTATTTCGCTTAATTGCTTACTCTTGAGTAGAACTGCATGTTCACTCCAGAAATAAGCACGTTTGTAAAATGAGCCAAATTGAAGCAAAACACATTGTTGGAGTGTCAGAATGCATTGATAGAAGATAAATAAGCGATCTATAGGTTTATTTCGCTTAATTGCTTACTCATGAGTAGAACTGCATGTGAATTCCAGAAATAAGCACCTTTGTAAAATGAGCCAAATTGAAGCAAAACACATGGTTGGAGTGTCAGATTGCACAGATAGAAGACAAAAAAGCGTTCTATAGGTTTATTTCGCTTAATTGCTTACTCTTGAGTAGAACTGCATGTTCACTCCAGAAATAAGCACCTTTGTAAAATGAGCCAAATTGAAGCAAAACACATTGATGGAGTGTCAGAATGCATAGATAGAATACTAATAAGCGATCTATAGGTTTTTTTCGCTTAGTTGCTTACTCTTGAGTAGAACTGCATGTTCACTCCAGAAATAAGCACCTTTGTAAAATGAGCCAAATTGTAGCAAAACACATTGTTGGAGTGTCAGAATGCACAGATAGAAGACAAATAAGCGTTCTATAGGTTTATTTCGCTTAGTTGCTTACTCTTGAGTAGAACTGCATGTTCACTCCAGAAATAAGCACCTTCGTAAAATGAGCCAAATTGAAGCAAAACACATTGTTGGAGTGTCAGAATGCATAGATAGAAGGCAGATAAGCGTTCTATGGCTTTATTTCTCTTAGTTGCTTACTCTTGAGTAGAACTGCATGTTCACTCCAGGAATAAGCACCTTTGTAAAATGAGCCAAATTGAAGCAGAACACATTGTTGGAGTGTCAGAATGCATAGATAGAAGGCTGATAAGCGTTCTATGACTTTATTTCGCTTTTTTGCTTACTCTTGAGGAGAACTGCATGTTCACTCCAGGAATAAGCACCTTTGTAAAATGAGCCAAATTGAAGCAGAACACATTGTTTGAGTGTCAGAATGCAGAGATAGAAGATAAATAAGCGATCTATAGGTTTATTTCACTTAGTTGCTTACTCATGAGTAGAACTGCATGTGAACTCCAGAAAAATGCACCTTTGTAAAATGAGCCAAATTGAAGCAAAACACATTTTTGGAGTGTCAGATTGCACAGATAGAAGACAAATAAGCGTTCTATAGGTTTATTTCGCTTAATTGCTTACTCTTGCGTAGAACTGCATGTTCAGTCCAGAAATAAGCACCTTTGTAAAATGAGGCAAATTGAAGCAAAACACATTGATGGAGTGTCAGAATGCATAGATAGAATACTAATAAGCGATCTATAGGTTTTTTTCGCTTAGTTGCTTACTCTTGAGTAGAACTGCATGTTCACTCCAGAAATAAGCACCTTTGTAAAATGAGCCAAATTGAAGCAAAACACATTGTTGGAGTGTCAGAATGCACAGATAGAAGACAAATAAGCGTTCTATAGGTTTATTTCGCTTAGTTGCTTACTCTTGAGTAGAACTGCATGTTCACTCCAGAAATAAGCACCTTTGTAAAATGAGCCAAATTGAAGCAAAACACATTGTTGGAGTGTCAGAATGCATAGATAGAAGGCAGATAAGCGTTCTATGGCTTTATTTCTCTTAGTTGCTTACTCTTGAGTAGAACTGCATGTTCACTCCAGAAATAAGCACCTTTGTAAAATGAGCCAAATTGAAGCAAAACACATTGTTGGAGTGTCAGAATGTATAGATAGAAGGCAGATAAGCGTTCTATGGCTTTATTTCGCTTAGTTGCTTACTCTTGAGTAGAACTGCATGTTCACTCCAGGAATAAGCACCTTTGCAAAATGAGCCAAATTGAAGCAGAACACATTGTTTGAGTGTCAGAATGCATAGATAGAAGATAAATAAGCGATCTATAGGTTTATTTCACTTAGTTGCTTACTCATGAGTAGAACTGCATGTGAACTCCAGAAATATGCACCTTTGTAAAATGAGCCAAATTGAAGCAAAACACATTGTTGGAGTGTCAGATTGCACAGATAGAAGACAAATAAGCGTTCTATAGGTTTATTTCGCTTAGTTGCTTACTCTTGAGTAGAAATGCATGTTCACTCCAGAAATAAGCACCTTTGTAAAATGAGCCAAATTGAAGCAAAACACATTGTTGGAGTGTCAGATTGCACAGATAGAAAACAAATAAGCGTTCTATAGGTTTATTTCGCTTAATTGCTTACTCTTGAGTAGAACTGCATGTTCACTCCAGAAATAAGCACCTTTGTAAAATGAGCCAAATTGAAGCAGAACACATTGTTGGAGTGTCAGAATGCACAGATAGAAGACAAATAAGCGTTCTATAGGTTTATTTCGCTTAGTTGCTTACTCTTGAGTAGAACTGCATGTTCACTCCAGAAATAAGCACCTTTGTAAAATGAGCCAAATTGAAGCAAAACACATTGTTGGAGTGTCAGAATGCACAGATAGAAGACAAATAAGCGTTCTATAGGTTTATTTCGCTTAGTTGCTTACTCTTGAGTAGAACTGCATGTTCACTCCAGAAATAAGCACGTTTGTAAAATGAGCCAAATTGAAGCAAAACACATTGTTGGAGTGTCAGAATGCACAGATAGAAGACAAGTAAGCGTTCTATAGGTTTATTTCGCTTAGTTGCTTACTCTTGAGTAGAAATGCATGTTCACTCCAGAAATAAGCACCTTTGTAAAATGAGCCAAATTGAAGCAAAACACATTGTTGGAGTGTCAGATTGCACAGATAGAAGACAAATAAGCGTTCTATAGGTTTATTTCGCTTAATTGCTTACTCTTGAGTAGAACTGCATGTTCAGTCCAGAAATAAGCACCTTTGTAAAATGAGCCAAATTGAAGCAAAACACATTGTTGGAGTGTCAGAATGCATAGATAGAAGGCAGATAAGCGTTCTATGGCTTTATTTCTCTTAGTTGCTTACTCTTGAGTAGAACTGCATGTTCACTCCAGAAATAAGCACCTTTGTAAAATGAGCCAAATTGAAGCAAAACACATTGTTGGAGTGTCAGAATGCATAGATAGAAGGCTGATAAGCGTTCTATGGCTTTATTTCGCTTATTTGCTTACTCTTGAGTAGAACTGCATGTTCACTCCAGGAATAAGCACCTTTGTAAAATGAGCCAAATTGAAGCAGAACACATTGTTTGAGTGTCAGAATGCAGAGATAGAAGATAAATAAGCGATCTATAGGTTTATTTCACTTAGTTGCTTACTCATGAGTAGAACTGCATGTGAACTCCAGAAATATGCACCTTTGTAAAATGAGCCAAATTGAAGCAAAACACATTGTTGGAGTGTCAGATTGCACAGATAGAAGACAAATAAGCGTTCTATAGGTTTATTTCGCTTAGTTGCTTACTCTTGAGTAGAAATGCATGTTCACTCCAGAAATAAGCACCTTTGTAAAATTAGCCAAATTGAAGCAAAACATATTGGTGGAGTGTCAGAATGCATAGATAGAAGATAAATAAGCGATCTATAGGTTTATTTCGCTTAGTTGCTTACTCATGAGTAGAACTGCATGTTCATTCCAGAAATAAGCACCTTTGTAAAATGAGCCAAATTGAAGCAAAACATATTGGTGGAGTGTCAGAATGCATTGATAGAAGATAAATAAGCGATCTATAGGTTTATTTCGCTTAATTGCTTACTCATGAGTAGAACTGCATGTTCACTCCAGAAATAAGCACCTTTGTAAAATGAGCCAAATTGAAGCAAAACACATTGTTGGAGTGTCAGAATGCATAGATAGAAGGCAGATAAGCGTTCTATGGCTTTATTTCTCTTAGTTGCTTACTCTTGAGTAGAACTGCATGTTCACTCCAGAAATAAGCACCTTTGTAAAATCAGCCAAATTGAAGCAGAACACATTGTTTGAGTGTCAGAATGCAGAGATAGAAGATAAATAAGCGATCTATAGGTTTATTTCACTTAGTTGCTTACTCATGAGTAGAACTGCATGTGAACTCCAGAAATATGCACCTTTGTAAAATGAGCCAAATTGAAGCAAAACACATTGTTGGAGTGTCAGATTGCACAGATAGAAAGCAAATAAGCGTTCTATAGGTTTATTTCGCTTAGTTGCTTACTCTTGAGTAGAAATGCATGTTCACTCCAGAAATAAGCACCTTTGTAAAATTAGCCAAATTGAAGCAAAACATATTGGTGGAGTGTCAGAATGCATAGATAGAAGATAAATAAGCGATCTATAGGTTTATTTCGCTTAGTTGCTTACTCATGAGTAGAACTGCATGTTCATTCCAGAAATAAGCACCTTTGTAAAATGAGCCAAATTGAAGCAAAACATATTGGTGGAGTGTCAGAATGCATTGATAGAAGATAAATAAGCGATCTATAGGTTTATTTCGCTTAATTGCTTACTCATGAGTAGAACTGCATGTTCACTCCAGAAATAAGCACCTTTGTAAAATGAGCCAAATTGAAGCAAAACACATTGTTGGAGTGTCAGAATGCATAGATAGAAGGCAGATAAGCGTTCTATGGCTTTATTTCTCTTAGTTGCTTACTCTTGAGTAGAACTGCATGTTCACTCCAGAAATAAGCACCTTTGTAAAATCAGCCAAATTGAAGCAAAACACATTGTTTGAGTGTCAGAATGCATAGATAGAAGATAAATAAGCGATCTATAGGTTTATTTCACTTAGTTGCTTACTCATGAGTAGAACTGCATGTGAACTCCAGAAATATGCACCTTTGTAAAATGAGCCAAATTGAAGCAAAACACATTGTTGGAGTGTCAGATTGCACAGATAGAAGACAAATAAGCGTTCTATAGGTTTATTTCGCTTAATTGCTTACTCTTGAGTAGAACTGCATGTTCACTCCAGGAATAAGCAGCTTTGTAAAATGAGGCAAATTGAAGCAAAACACATTGATGGAGTGTCAGAATGCATAGATAGAATACTAATAAGCGATCTATAGGTTTTTTTCGCTTAGTTGCTTACTCTTGAGTAGAACTGCATGTTCACTCCAGAAATAAGCACCTTTGTAAAATGAGCCAAATTGAAGCAAAACACATTGTTGGAGTGTCAGAATGCACAGATAGAAGACAAATAAGCGTTCTATAGGTTTATTTCGCTTAGTTGCTTACTCTTGAGTAGAACTGCATGTTCACTCCAGAAATAAGCACCTTTGTAAAATGAGCCAAATTGAAGCAAAACACATTGTTGGAGTGTCAGAATGCATAGATAGAAGGCAGATAAGCGTTCTATGGCTTTATTTCTCTTAGTTGCTTACTCTTGAGTAGAACTGCATGTTCACTCCAGAAATGAGCACCTTTGTAAAATGAGCCAAATTGAAGCAAAACACATTGTTGGAGTGTCAGAATGTATAGATAGAAGGCAGATAAGCGTTCTATGGCTTTATTTCGCTTAGTTGCTTACTCTTGAGTAGACCTGCATGTTCACTCCAGGAATAAGCACCTTTGTAAAATGAGCCAAATTGAAGCAGAACACATTGTTTGAGTGTCAGAATGCATAGATAGAAGATAAATAAGTGATCTATAGGTTTATTTCACTTAGTTGCTTACTCATGAGTAGAACTGCATGTGAACTCCAGAAATATGCACCTTTGTAAAATGAACCAAATTGAAGCAAAACACATTGTTGGAGTGTCAGATTGCACAGATAGAAGACAAATAAGCGTTCTATAGGTTTATTTCGCTTAATTGCTTACTCTTGAGTAGAACTGCATGTTCAGTCCAGAAATAAGCACCTTTGTAAAATGAGGCAAATTGAAGCAAAACACATTGATGGAGTGTCAGAATGCATAGATAGAATACTAATAAGCGATCTATAGGTTTTTTCGCTTAGTTGCTTACTCTTGAGTAGAACTGCATGTTCACTCCAGAAATAAGCACCTTTGTAAAATGAGCCAAATTGAAGCAAAACACATTGTTGGAGTGTCAGAATGCACAGATAGAAGACAAATAAGCGTTCTATAGGTTTATTTCGCTTAGTTGCTTACTCTTGAGTAGAACTGCATGTTCACTCCAGAAATAAGCACGTTTGTAAAATGAGCCAAATTGAAGCAAAACACATTGTTGGAGTGTCAGAATGCATTGATAGAAGATAAATAAGCGATCTATAGGTTTATTTCGCTTAATTGCTTACTCATGAGTAGAACTGCATGTGAATTCCAGAAATAAGCACCTTTGTAAAATGAGCCAAATTGAAGCAAAACACATGGTTGGAGTGTCAGATTGCACAGATAGAAGACAAAAAAGCGTTCTATAGGTTTATTTCGCTTAATTGCTTACTCTTGAGTAGAACTGCATGTTCACTCCAGAAATAAGCACCTTTGTAAAATGAGCCAAATTGAAGCAAAACACATTGATGGAGTGTCAGAATGCATAGATAGAATACTAATAAGCGATCTATAGGTTTTTTTCGCTTAGTTGCTTACTCTTGAGTAGAACTGCATGTTCACTCCAGAAATAAGCACCTTTGTAAAATGAGCCAAATTGTAGCAAAACACATTGTTGGAGTGTCAGAATGCACAGATAGAAGACAAATAAGCGTTCTATAGGTTTATTTCGCTTAGTTGCTTACTCTTGAGTAGAACTGCATGTTCACTCCAGAAATAAGCACCTTCGTAAAATGAGCCAAATTGAAGCAAAACACATTGTTGGAGTGTCAGAATGCATAGATAGAAGGCAGATAAGCGTTCTATGGCTTTATTTCTCTTAGTTGCTTACTCTTGAGTAGAACTGCATGTTCACTCCAGAAATAAGCACCTTTGTAAAATGAGCCAAATTGAAGCAAAACACATTGTTGGAGTGTCAGAATGCATAGATAGAAGGCTGATAAGCGTTCTATGGCTTTATTTCGCTTATTTGCTTACTCTTGAGTAGAACTGCATGTTCACTCCAGGAATAAGCACCTTTGTAAAATGAGCCAAATTGAAGCAGAACACATTGTTTGAGTGTCAGAATGCAGAGATAGAAGATAAATAAGCGATCTATAGGTTTATTTCACTTAGTTGCTTACTCATGAGTAGAACTGCATGTGAACTCCAGAAATATGCACCTTTGTAAAATGAGCCAAATTGAAGCAAAACACATTGTTGGAGTGTCAGATCGCACAGATAGAAGACAAATAAGCGTTCTATAGGTTTATTTCGCTTAATTGCTTACTCATGAGTAGAACTGCATGTGGACTCCAGAAATATGCACCTTTGTAAAATGAGCCAAATTGAAGCAAAACACATTGTTGGAGTGTCAGATTGCACAGATAGAAAGCAAATAAGCGTTCTATAGGTTTATTTCGCTTAGTTGCTTACTCTTGAGTAGAAATGCATGTTCACTCCAGAAATAAGCACCTTTGTAAAATTAGCCAAATTGAAGCAAAACATATTGGTGGAGTGTCAGAATGCATAGATAGAAGATAAATAAGCGATCTATAGGTTTATTTCGCTTAGTTGCTTACTCATGAGTAGAACTGCATGTTCATTCCAGAAATAAGCACCTTTGTAAAATGAGCCAAATTGAAGCAAAACATATTGGTGGAGTGTCAGAATGCATTGATAGAAGATAAATAAGCGATCTATAGGTTTATTTCGCTTAATTGCTTACTCATGAGTAGAACTGCATGTTCACTCCAGAAATAAGCACCTTTGTAAAATGAGCCAAATTGAAGCAAAACACATTGTTGGAGTGTCAGAATGCATAGATAGAAGGCAGATAAGCGTTCTATGGCTTTATTTCTCTTAGTTGCTTACTCTTGAGTAGAACTGCATGTTCACTCCAGAAATAAGCACCTTTGTAAAATCAGCCAAATTGAAGCAAAACACATTGTTGGAGTGTCAGAATGCATAGATAGAAGGCTGATAAGCGTTCTATGGCTTTATTTCGCTTATTTGCTTACTCTTGAGTAGAACTGCATGTTCACTCCAGGAATAAGCACCTTTGTAAAATGAGCCAAATTGAAGCAGAACACATTGTTTGAGTGTCAGAATGCATAGATAGAAGATAAATAAGCGATCTATAGGTTTATTTCACTTAGTTGCTTACTCATGAGTAGAACTGCATGTGAACTCCAGAAATATGCACCTTTGTAAAATGAGCCAAATTGAAGCAAAACACATTGTTGGAGTGTCAGATTGCACAGATAGAAGACAAATAAGCGTTCTATAGGTTTATTTCGCTTAATTGCTTACTCTTGAGTAGAACTGCATGTTCACTCCAGGAATAAGCAGCTTTGTAAAATGAGGCAAATTGAAGCAAAACACATTGATGGAGTGTCAGAATGCATAGATAGAATACTAATAAGCGATCTATAGGTTTTTTTCGCTTAGTTGCTTACTCTTGAGTAGAACTGCATGTTCACTCCAGAAATAAGCACCTTTGTAAAATGAGCCAAATTGAAGCAAAACACATTGTTGGAGTGTCAGAATGCACAGATAGAAGACAAATAAGCGTTCTATAGGTTTATTTCGCTTAGTTGCTTACTCTTGAGTAGAACTGCATGTTCACTCCAGAAATAAGCACCTTTGTAAAATGAGCCAAATTGAAGCAAAACACATTGTTGGAGTGTCAGAATGCATAGATAGAAGGCAGATAAGCGTTCTATGGCTTTATTTCTCTTAGTTGCTTACTCTTGAGTAGAACTGCATGTTCACTCCAGAAATGAGCACCTTTGTAAAATGAGCCAAATTGAAGCAAAACACATTGTTGGAGTGTCAGAATGTATAGATAGAAGGCAGATAAGCGTTCTATGGCTTTATTTCGCTTAGTTGCTTACTCTTGAGTAGACCTGCATGTTCACTCCAGGAATAAGCACCTTTGTAAAATGAGCCAAATTGAAGCAGAACACATTGTTTGAGTGTCAGAATGCATAGATAGAAGATAAATAAGCGATCTATAGGTTTATTTCACTTAGTTGCTTACTCATGAGTAGAACTGCATGTGAACTCCAGAAATCTGCACCTTTGTAAAATGAACCAAATTGAAGCAAAACACATTGTTGGAGTGTCAGATTGCACAGATAGAAGACAAATAAGCGTTCTATAGGTTTATTTCGCTTAATTGCTTACTCTTGAGTAGAACTGCATGTTCAGTCCAGAAATAAGCACCTTTGTAAAATGAGGCAAATTGAAGCAAAACACATTGATGGAGTGTCAGAATGCATAGATAGAATACTAATAAGCGATCTATAGGTTTTTTCGCTTAGTTGCTTACTCTTGAGTAGAACTGCATGTTCACTCCAGAAATAAGCACCTTTGTAAAATGAGCCAAATTGAAGCAAAACACATTGTTGGAGTGTCAGAATGCACAGATAGAAGACAAATAAGCGTTCTATAGGTTTATTTCGCTTAGTTGCTTACTCTTGAGTAGAACTGCATGTTCACTCCAGAAATAAGCACGTTTGTAAAATGAGCCAAATTGAAGCAAAACACATTGTTGGAGTGTCAGAATGCATTGATAGAAGATAAATAAGCGATCTATAGGTTTATTTCGCTTAATTGCTTACTCATGAGTAGAACTGCATGTGAATTCCAGAAATAAGCACCTTTGTAAAATGAGCCAAATTGAAGCAAAACACATGGTTGGAGTGTCAGATTGCACAGATAGAAGACAAAAAAGCGTTCTATAGGTTTATTTCGCTTAATTGCTTACTCTTGAGTAGAACTGCATGTTCACTCCAGAAATAAGCACCTTTGTAAAATGAGCCAAATTGAAGCAAAACACATTGATGGAGTGTCAGAATGCATAGATAGAATACTAATAAGCGATCTATAGGTTTTTTTCGCTTAGTTGCTTACTCTTGAGTAGAACTGCATGTTCACTCCAGAAATAAGCACCTTTGTAAAATGAGCCAAATTGTAGCAAAACACATTGTTGGAGTGTCAGAATGCACAGATAGAAGACAAATAAGCGTTCTATAGGTTTATTTCGCTTAGTTGCTTACTCTTGAGTAGAACTGCATGTTCACTCCAGAAATAAGCACCTTCGTAAAATGAGCCAAATTGAAGCAAAACACATTGTTGGAGTGTCAGAATGCATAGATAGAAGGCAGATAAGCGTTCTATGGCTTTATTTCTCTTAGTTGCTTACTCTTGAGTAGAACTGCATGTTCACTCCAGAAATAAGCACCTTTGTAAAATGAGCCAAATTGAAGCAAAACACATTGTTGGAGTGTCAGAATGCATAGATAGAAGGCTGATAAGCGTTCTATGGCTTTATTTCGCTTATTTGCTTACTCTTGAGTAGAACTGCATGTTCACTCCAGGAATAAGCACCTTTGTAAAATGAGCCAAATTGAAGCAGAACACATTGTTTGAGTGTCAGAATGCAGAGATAGAAGATAAATAAGCGATCTATAGGTTTATTTCACTTAGTTGCTTACTCATGAGTAGAACTGCATGTGAACTCCAGAAATATGCACCTTTGTAAAATGAGCCAAATTGAAGCAAAACACATTGTTGGAGTGTCAGATCGCACAGATAGAAGACAAATAAGCGTTCTATAGGTTTATTTCGCTTAATTGCTTACTCATGAGTAGAACTGCATGTGGACTCCAGAAATATGCACCTTTGTAAAATGAGCCAAATTGAAGCAAAACACATTGTTGGAGTGTCAGATTGCACAGATAGAAAGCAAATAAGCGTTCTATAGGTTTATTTCGCTTAGTTGCTTACTCTTGAGTAGAAATGCATGTTCACTCCAGAAATAAGCACCTTTGTAAAATTAGCCAAATTGAAGCAAAACATATTGGTGGAGTGTCAGAATGCATAGATAGAAGATAAATAAGCGATCTATAGGTTTATTTCGCTTAGTTGCTTACTCATGAGTAGAACTGCATGTTCATTCCAGAAATAAGCACCTTTGTAAAATGAGCCAAATTGAAGCAAAACATATTGGTGGAGTGTCAGAATGCATTGATAGAAGATAAATAAGCGATCTATAGGTTTATTTCGCTTAATTGCTTACTCATGAGTAGAACTGCATGTTCACTCCAGAAATAAGCACCTTTGTAAAATGAGCCAAATTGAAGCAAAACACATTGTTGGAGTGTCAGAATGCATAGATAGAAGGCAGATAAGCGTTCTATGGCTTTATTTCTCTTAGTTGCTTACTCTTGAGTAGAACTGCATGTTCAATCCAGAAATAAGCACCTTTGTAAAATCAGCCAAATTGAAGCAAAACACATTGTTTGAGTGTCAGAATGCATAGATAGAAGATAAATAAGCGATCTATAGGTTTATTTCACTTAGTTGCTTACTCATGAGTAGAACTGCATGTGAACTCCAGAAATATGCACCTTTGTAAAATGAGCCAAATTGAAGCAAAACACATTGTTGGAGTGTCAGATTGCACAGATAGAAGACAAATAAGCGTTCTATAGGTTTATTTCGCTTAATTGCTTACTCTTGAGTAGAACTGCATGTTCACTCCAGGAATAAGCAGCTTTGTAAAATGAGGCAAATTGAAGCAAAACACATTGATGGAGTGTCAGAATGCATAGATAGAATACTAATAAGCGATCTATAGGTTTTTTTCGCTTAGTTGCTTACTCTTGAGTAGAACTGCATGTTCACTCCAGAAATAAGCACCTTTGTAAAATGAGCCAAATTGAAGCAAAACACATTGTTGGAGTGTCAGAATGCACAGATAGAAGACAAATAAGCGTTCTATAGGTTTATTTCGCTTAGTTGCTTACTCTTGAGTAGAACTGCATGTTCACTCCAGAAATAAGCACCTTTGTAAAATGAGCCAAATTGAAGCAAAACACATTGTTGGAGTGTCAGAATGCATAGATAGAAGGCAGATAAGCGTTCTATGGCTTTATTTCTCTTAGTTGCTTACTCTTGAGTAGAACTGCATGTTCACTCCAGAAATGAGCACCTTTGTAAAATGAGCCAAATTGAAGCAAAACACATTGTTGGAGTGTCAGAATGTATAGATAGAAGGCAGATAAGCGTTCTATGGCTTTATTTCGCTTAGTTGCTTACTCTTGAGTAGACCTGCATGTTCACTCCAGGAATAAGCACCTTTGTAAAATGAGCCAAATTGAAGCAGAACACATTGTTTGAGTGTCAGAATGCATAGATAGAAGATAAATAAGCGATCTATAGGTTTATTTCACTTAGTTGCTTACTCATGAGTAGAACTGCATGTGAACTCCAGAAATATGCACCTTTGTAAAATGAACCAAATTGAAGCAAAACACATTGTTGGAGTGTCAGATTGCACAGATAGAAGACAAATAAGCGTTCTATAGGTTTATTTCGCTTAATTGCTTACTCTTGAGTAGAACTGCATGTTCAGTCCAGAAATAAGCACCTTTGTAAAATGAGGCAAATTGAAGCAAAACACATTGATGGAGTGTCAGAATGCATAGATAGAATACTAATAAGCGATCTATAGGTTTTTTCGCTTAGTTGCTTACTCTTGAGTAGAACTGCATGTTCACTCCAGAAATAAGCACCTTTGTAAAATGAGCCAAATTGAAGCAAAACACATTGTTGGAGTGTCAGAATGCACAGATAGAAGACAAATAAGCGTTCTATAGGTTTATTTCGCTTAGTTGCTTACTCTTGAGTAGAACTGCATGTTCACTCCAGAAATAAGCACGTTTGTAAAATGAGCCAAATTGAAGCAAAACACATTGTTGGAGTGTCAGAATGCATTGATAGAAGATAAATAAGCGATCTATAGGTTTATTTCGCTTAATTGCTTACTCATGAGTAGAACTGCATGTGAATTCCAGAAATAAGCACCTTTGTAAAATGAGCCAAATTGAAGCAAAACACATGGTTGGAGTGTCAGATTGCACAGATAGAAGACAAAAAAGCGTTCTATAGGTTTATTTCGCTTAATTGCTTACTCTTGAGTAGAACTGCATGTTCACTCCAGAAATAAGCACCTTTGTAAAATGAGCCAAATTGAAGCAAAACACATTGATGGAGTGTCAGAATGCATAGATAGAATACTAATAAGCGATCTATAGGTTTTTTTCGCTTAGTTGCTTACTCTTGAGTAGAACTGCATGTTCACTCCAGAAATAAGCACCTTTGTAAAATGAGCCAAATTGTAGCAAAACACATTGTTGGAGTGTCAGAATGCACAGATAGAAGACAAATAAGCGTTCTATAGGTTTATTTCGCTTAGTTGCTTACTCTTGAGTAGAACTGCATGTTCACTCCAGAAATAAGCACCTTCGTAAAATGAGCCAAATTGAAGCAAAACACATTGTTGGAGTGTCAGAATGCATAGATAGAAGGCAGATAAGCGTTCTATGGCTTTATTTCTCTTAGTTGCTTACTCTTGAGTAGAACTGCATGTTCACTCCAGAAATAAGCACCTTTGTAAAATGAGCCAAATTGAAGCAAAACACATTGTTGGAGTGTCAGAATGCATAGATAGAAGGCTGATAAGCGTTCTATGGCTTTATTTCGCTTTTTTGCTTACTCTTGAGTAGAACTGCATGTTCACTCCAGGAATAAGCACCTTTGTAAAATGAGCCAAATTGAAGCAGAACACATTGTTTGAGTGTCAGAATGCAGAGATAGAAGATAAATAAGCGATCTATAGGTTTATTTCACTTAGTTGCTTACTCATGAGTAGAACTGCATGTGAACTCCAGAAATATGCACCTTTGTAAGATGAGCCAAATTGAAGCAAAACACATTGTTGGAGTGTCAGATTGCACAGATAGAAGACAAATAAGCGTTCTATAGGTTTATTTCGCTTAATTGCTTACTCTTGCGTAGAACTGCATGTTCAGTCCAGAAATAAGCACCTTTGTAAAATGAGGCAAATTGAAGCAAAACACATTGATGGAGTGTCAGAATGCATAGATAGAATACTAATAAGCGATCTATAGGTTTTTTTCGCTTAGTTGCTTACTCTTGAGTAGAACTGCATGTTCACTCCAGAAATAAGCACCTTTGTAAAATGAGCCAAATTGAAGCAAAACACATTGTTGGAGTGTCAGAATGCACAGATAGAAGACAAATAAGCGTTCTATAGGTTTATTTCGCTTAGTTGCTTACTCTTGAGTAGAACTGCATGTTCACTCCAGAAATAAGCACCTTTGTAAAATGAGCCAAATTGAAGCAAAACACATTGTTGGAGTGTCAGAATGCATAGATAGAAGGCAGATAAGCATTCTATGGCTTTATTTCTCTTAGTTGCTTACTCTTGAGTAGAACTGCATGTTCACTCCAGAAATAAGCACCTTTGTAAAATGAGCCAAATTGAAGCAAAACACATTGTTGGAGTGTCAGAATGTATAAATAGAAGGCAGATAAGCGTTCTATGGCTTTATTTCGCTTAGTTGCTTACTCTTGAGTAGAACTGCATGTTCACTCCAGGAATAAGCACCTTTGCAAAATGAGCCAAATTGAAGCAGAACACATTGTTTGAGTGTCAGAATGCATAGATAGAAGATAAATAAGCGATCTATAGGTTTATTTCACTTAGTTGCTTACTCATGAGTAGAACTGCATGTGAACTCCAGAAATATGCACCTTTGTAAAATGAGCCAAATTGAAGCAAAACACATTGTTGGAGTGTCAGATTGCACAGATAGAAGACAAATAAGCGTTCTATAGGTTTATTTCGCTTAGTTGCTTACTCTTGAGTAGAAATGCATGTTCACTCCAGAAATAAGCACCTTTGTAAAATGAGCCAAATTGAAGCAAAACACATTGTTGGAGTGTCAGATTGCACAGATAGAAAACAAATAAGCGTTCTATAGGTTTATTTCGCTTAATTGCTTACTCTTGAGTAGAACTGCATGTTCACTCCAGAAATAAGCACCTTTGTAAAATGAGCCAAATTGAAGCAGAACACATTGTTGGAGTGTCAGAATGCACAGATAGAAGACAAATAAGCGTTCTATAGGTTTATTTCGCTTAGTTGCTTACTCTTGAGTAGAACTGCATGTTCACTCCAGAAATAAGCACCTTTGTAAAATGAGCCAAATTGAAGCAAAACACATTGTTGGAGTGTCAGAATGCACAGATAGAAGACAAATAAGCGTTCTATAGGTTTATTTCGCTTAGTTGCTTACTCTTGAGTAGAACTGCATGTTCACTCCAGAAATAAGCACGTTTGTAAAATGAGCCAAATTGAAGCAAAACACATTGTTGGAGTGTCAGAATGCACAGATAGAAGACAAGTAAGCGTTCTATAGGTTTATTTCGCTTAGTTGCTTACTCTTGAGTAGAAATGCATGTTCACTCCAGAAATAAGCACCTTTGTAAAATGAGCCAAATTGAAGCAAAACACATTGTTGGAGTGTCAGATTGCACAGATAGAAGACAAATAATCGTTCTATAGGTTTATTTCGCTTAATTGCTTACTCTTGAGTAGAACTGCATGTTCAGTCCAGAAATAAGCACCTTTGTAAAATGAGCCAAATTGAAGCAAAACACATTGTTGGAGTGTCAGAATGCATAGATAGAAGGCAGATAAGCGTTCTATGGCTTTATTTCTCTTAGTTGCTTACTCTTGAGTAGAACTGCATGTTCACTCCAGAAATAAGCACCTTTGTAAAATGAGCCAAATTGAAGCAAAACACATTGTTGGAGTGTCAGAATGCATAGATAGAAGGCTGATAAGCGTTCTATGGCTTTATTTCGCTTATTTGCTTACTCTTGAGTAGAACTGCATGTTCACTCCAGGAATAAGCACCTTTGTAAAATGAGCCAAATTGAAGCAGAACACATTGTTTGAGTGTCAGAATGCAGAGATAGAAGATAAATAAGCGATCTATAGGTTTATTTCACTTAGTTGCTTACTCATGAGTAGAACTGCATGTGAACTCCAGAAATATGCACCTTTGTAAAATGAGCCAAATTGAAGCAAAACACATTGTTGGAGTGTCAGATCGCACAGATAGAAGACAAATAAGCGTTCTATAGGTTTATTTCGCTTAATTGCTTACTCATGAGTAGAACTGCATGTGGACTCCAGAAATATGCACCTTTGTAAAATGAGCCAAATTGAAGCAAAACACATTGTTGGAGTGTCAGATTGCACAGATAGAAAGCAAATAAGCGTTCTATAGGTTTATTTCGCTTAGTTGCTTACTCTTGAGTAGAAATGCATGTTCACTCCAGAAATAAGCACCTTTGTAAAATTAGCCAAATTGAAGCAAAACATATTGGTGGAGTGTCAGAATGCATAGATAGAAGATAAATAAGCGATCTATAGGTTTATTTCGCTTAGTTGCTTACTCATGAGTAGAACTGCATGTTCATTCCAGAAATAAGCACCTTTGTAAAATGAGCCAAATTGAAGCAAAACATATTGGTGGAGTGTCAGAATGCATTGATAGAAGATAAATAAGCGATCTATAGGTTTATTTCGCTTAATTGCTTACTCATGAGTAGAACTGCATGTTCACTCCAGAAATAAGCACCTTTGTAAAATGAGCCAAATTGAAGCAAAACACATTGTTGGAGTGTCAGAATGCATAGATAGAAGGCAGATAAGCGTTCTATGGCTTTATTTCTCTTAGTTGCTTACTCTTGAGTAGAACTGCATGTTCACTCCAGAAATAAGCACCTTTGTAAAATCAGCCAAATTGAAGCAAAACACATTGTTGGAGTGTCAGAATGCATAGATAGAAGGCTGATAAGCGTTCTATGGCTTTATTTCGCTTATTTGCTTACTCTTGAGTAGAACTGCATGTTCACTCCAGGAATAAGCACCTTTGTAAAATGAGCCAAATTGAAGCAGAACACATTGTTTGAGTGTCAGAATGCATAGATAGAAGATAAATAAGCGATCTATAGGTTTATTTCACTTAGTTGCTTACTCATGAGTAGAACTGCATGTGAACTCCAGAAATATGCACCTTTGTAAAATGAGCCAAATTGAAGCAAAACACATTGTTGGAGTGTCAGATTGCACAGATAGAAGACAAATAAGCGTTCTATAGGTTTATTTCGCTTAATTGCTTACTCTTGAGTAGAACTGCATGTTCACTCCAGGAATAAGCAGCTTTGTAAAATGAGGCAAATTGAAGCAAAACACATTGATGGAGTGTCAGAATGCATAGATAGAATACTAATAAGCGATCTATAGGTTTTTTTCGCTTAGTTGCTTACTCTTGAGTAGAACTGCATGTTCACTCCAGAAATAAGCACCTTTGTAAAATGAGCCAAATTGAAGCAAAACACATTGTTGGAGTGTCAGAATGCACAGATAGAAGACAAATAAGCGTTCTATAGGTTTATTTCGCTTAGTTGCTTACTCTTGAGTAGAACTGCATGTTCACTCCAGAAATAAGCACCTTTGTAAAATGAGCCAAATTGAAGCAAAACACATTGTTGGAGTGTCAGAATGCATAGATAGAAGGCAGATAAGCGTTCTATGGCTTTATTTCTCTTAGTTGCTTACTCTTGAGTAGAACTGCATGTTCACTCCAGAAATGAGCACCTTTGTAAAATGAGCCAAATTGAAGCAAAACACATTGTTGGAGTGTCAGAATGTATAGATAGAAGGCAGATAAGCGTTCTATGGCTTTATTTCGCTTAGTTGCTTACTCTTGAGTAGACCTGCATGTTCACTCCAGGAATAAGCACCTTTGTAAAATGAGCCAAATTGAAGCAGAACACATTGTTTGAGTGTCAGAATGCATAGATAGAAGATAAATAAGCGATCTATAGGTTTATTTCACTTAGTTGCTTACTCATGAGTAGAACTGCATGTGAACTCCAGAAATATGCACCTTTGTAAAATGAACCAAATTGAAGCAAAACACATTGTTGGAGTGTCAGATTGCACAGATAGAAGACAAATAAGCGTTCTATAGGTTTATTTCGCTTAATTGCTTACTCTTGAGTAGAACTGCATGTTCAGTCCAGAAATAAGCACCTTTGTAAAATGAGGCAAATTGAAGCAAAACACATTGATGGAGTGTCAGAATGCATAGATAGAATACTAATAAGCGATCTATAGGTTTTTTCGCTTAGTTGCTTACTCTTGAGTAGAACTGCATGTTCACTCCAGAAATAAGCACCTTTGTAAAATGAGCCAAATTGAAGCAAAACACATTGTTGGAGTGTCAGAATGCACAGATAGAAGACAAATAAGCGTTCTATAGGTTTATTTCGCTTAGTTGCTTACTCTTGAGTAGAACTGCATGTTCACTCCAGAAATAAGCACGTTTGTAAAATGAGCCAAATTGAAGCAAAACACATTGTTGGAGTGTCAGAATGCATTGATAGAAGATAAATAAGCGATCTATAGGTTTATTTCGCTTAATTGCTTACTCATGAGTAGAACTGCATGTGAATTCCAGAAATAAGCACCTTTGTAAAATGAGCCAAATTGAAGCAAAACACATGGTTGGAGTGTCAGATTGCACAGATAGAAGACAAAAAAGCGTTCTATAGGTTTATTTCGCTTAATTGCTTACTCTTGAGTAGAACTGCATGTTCACTCCAGAAATAAGCACCTTTGTAAAATGAGCCAAATTGAAGCAAAACACATTGATGGAGTGTCAGAATGCATAGATAGAATACTAATAAGCGATCTATAGGTTTTTTTCGCTTAGTTGCTTACTCTTGAGTAGAACTGCATGTTCACTCCAGAAATAAGCACCTTTGTAAAATGAGCCAAATTGTAGCAAAACACATTGTTGGAGTGTCAGAATGCACAGATAGAAGACAAATAAGCGTTCTATAGGTTTATTTCGCTTAGTTGCTTACTCTTGAGTAGAACTGCATGTTCACTCCAGAAATAAGCACCTTCGTAAAATGAGCCAAATTGAAGCAAAACACATTGTTGGAGTGTCAGAATGCATAGATAGAAGGCAGATAAGCGTTCTATGGCTTTATTTCTCTTAGTTGCTTACTCTTGAGTAGAACTGCATGTTCACTCCAGAAATAAGCACCTTTGTAAAATGAGCCAAATTGAAGCAAAACACATTGTTGGAGTGTCAGAATGCATAGATAGAAGGCTGATAAGCGTTCTATGGCTTTATTTCGCTTTTTTGCTTACTCTTGAGTAGAACTGCATGTTCACTCCAGGAATAAGCACCTTTGTAAAATGAGCCAAATTGAAGCAGAACACATTGTTTGAGTGTCAGAATGCAGAGATAGAAGATAAATAAGCGATCTATAGGTTTATTTCACTTAGTTGCTTACTCATGAGTAGAACTGCATGTGAACTCCAGAAATATGCACCTTTGTAAGATGAGCCAAATTGAAGCAAAACACATTGTTGGAGTGTCAGATTGCACAGATAGAAGACAAATAAGCGTTCTATAGGTTTATTTCGCTTAATTGCTTACTCTTGCGTAGAACTGCATGTTCAGTCCAGAAATAAGCACCTTTGTAAAATGAGGCAAATTGAAGCAAAACACATTGATGGAGTGTCAGAATGCATAGATAGAATACTAATAAGCGATCTATAGGTTTTTTTCGCTTAGTTGCTTACTCTTGAGTAGAACTGCATGTTCACTCCAGAAATAAGCACCTTTGTAAAATGAGCCAAATTGAAGCAAAACACATTGTTGGAGTGTCAGAATGCACAGATAGAAGACAAATAAGCGTTCTATAGGTTTATTTCGCTTAGTTGCTTACTCTTGAGTAGAACTGCATGTTCACTCCAGAAATAAGCACCTTTGTAAAATGAGCCAAATTGAAGCAAAACACATTGTTGGAGTGTCAGAATGCATAGATAGAAGGCAGATAAGCATTCTATGGCTTTATTTCTCTTAGTTGCTTACTCTTGAGTAGAACTGCATGTTCACTCCAGAAATAAGCACCTTTGTAAAATGAGCCAAATTGAAGCAAAACACATTGTTGGAGTGTCAGAATGTATAAATAGAAGGCAGATAAGCGTTCTATGGCTTTATTTCGCTTAGTTGCTTACTCTTGAGTAGAACTGCATGTTCACTCCAGGAATAAGCACCTTTGCAAAATGAGCCAAATTGAAGCAGAACACATTGTTTGAGTGTCAGAATGCATAGATAGAAGATAAATAAGCGATCTATAGGTTTATTTCACTTAGTTGCTTACTCATGAGTAGAACTGCATGTGAACTCCAGAAATATGCACCTTTGTAAAATGAGCCAAATTGAAGCAAAACACATTGTTGGAGTGTCAGATTGCACAGATAGAAGACAAATAAGCGTTCTATAGGTTTATTTCGCTTAGTTGCTTACTCTTGAGTAGAAATGCATGTTCACTCCAGAAATAAGCACCTTTGTAAAATGAGCCAAATTGAAGCAAAACACATTGTTGGAGTGTCAGATTGCACAGATAGAAAACAAATAAGCGTTCTATAGGTTTATTTCGCTTAATTGCTTACTCTTGAGTAGAACTGCATGTTCACTCCAGAAATAAGCACCTTTGTAAAATGAGCCAAATTGAAGCAGAACACATTGTTGGAGTGTCAGAATGCACAGATAGAAGACAAATAAGCGTTCTATAGGTTTATTTCGCTTAGTTGCTTACTCTTGAGTAGAACTGCATGTTCACTCCAGAAATAAGCACCTTTGTAAAATGAGCCAAATTGAAGCAAAACACATTGTTGGAGTGTCAGAATGCACAGATAGAAGACAAATAAGCGTTCTATAGGTTTATTTCGCTTAGTTGCTTACTCTTGAGTAGAACTGCATGTTCACTCCAGAAATAAGCACGTTTGTAAAATGAGCCAAATTGAAGCAAAACACATTGTTGGAGTGTCAGAATGCACAGATAGAAGACAAGTAAGCGTTCTATAGGTTTATTTCGCTTAGTTGCTTACTCTTGAGTAGAAATGCATGTTCACTCCAGAAATAAGCACCTTTGTAAAATGAGCCAAATTGAAGCAAAACACATTGTTGGAGTGTCAGATTGCACAGATAGAAGACAAATAATCGTTCTATAGGTTTATTTCGCTTAATTGCTTACTCTTGAGTAGAACTGCATGTTCAGTCCAGAAATAAGCACCTTTGTAAAATGAGCCAAATTGAAGCAAAACACATTGTTGGAGTGTCAGAATGCATAGATAGAAGGCAGATAAGCGTTCTATGGCTTTATTTCTCTTAGTTGCTTACTCTTGAGTAGAACTGCATGTTCACTCCAGAAATAAGCACCTTTGTAAAATGAGCCAAATTGAAGCAAAACACATTGTTGGAGTGTCAGAATGCATAGATAGAAGGCTGATAAGCGTTCTATGGCTTTATTTCGCTTATTTGCTTACTCTTGAGTAGAACTGCATGTTCACTCCAGGAATAAGCACCTTTGTAAAATGAGCCAAATTGAAGCAGAACACATTGTTTGAGTGTCAGAATGCAGAGATAGAAGATAAATAAGCGATCTATAGGTTTATTTCACTTAGTTGCTTACTCATGAGTAGAACTGCATGTGAACTCCAGAAATATGCACCTTTGTAAAATGAGCCAAATTGAAGCAAAACACATTGTTGGAGTGTCAGATCGCACAGATAGAAGACAAATAAGCGTTCTATAGGTTTATTTCGCTTAATTGCTTACTCATGAGTAGAACTGCATGTGGACTCCAGAAATATGCACCTTTGTAAAATGAGCCAAATTGAAGCAAAACACATTGTTGGAGTGTCAGATTGCACAGATAGAAAGCAAATAAGCGTTCTATAGGTTTATTTCGCTTAGTTGCTTACTCTTGAGTAGAAATGCATGTTCACTCCAGAAATAAGCACCTTTGTAAAATTAGCCAAATTGAAGCAAAACATATTGGTGGAGTGTCAGAATGCATAGATAGAAGATAAATAAGCGATCTATAGGTTTATTTCGCTTAGTTGCTTACTCATGAGTAGAACTGCATGTTCATTCCAGAAATAAGCACCTTTGTAAAATGAGCCAAATTGAAGCAAAACATATTGGTGGAGTGTCAGAATGCATTGATAGAAGATAAATAAGCGATCTATAGGTTTATTTCGCTTAATTGCTTACTCATGAGTAGAACTGCATGTTCACTCCAGAAATAAGCACCTTTGTAAAATGAGCCAAATTGAAGCAAAACACATTGTTGGAGTGTCAGAATGCATAGATAGAAGGCAGATAAGCGTTCTATGGCTTTATTTCTCTTAGTTGCTTACTCTTGAGTAGAACTGCATGTTCACTCCAGAAATAAGCACCTTTGTAAAATCAGCCAAATTGAAGCAAAACACATTGTTGGAGTGTCAGAATGCATAGATAGAAGGCTGATAAGCGTTCTATGGCTTTATTTCGCTTATTTGCTTACTCTTGAGTAGAACTGCATGTTCACTCCAGGAATAAGCACCTTTGTAAAATGAGCCAAATTGAAGCAGAACACATTGTTTGAGTGTCAGAATGCATAGATAGAAGATAAATAAGCGATCTATAGGTTTATTTCACTTAGTTGCTTACTCATGAGTAGAACTGCATGTGAACTCCAGAAATATGCACCTTTGTAAAATGAGCCAAATTGAAGCAAAACACATTGTTGGAGTGTCAGATTGCACAGATAGAAGACAAATAAGCGTTCTATAGGTTTATTTCGCTTAATTGCTTACTCTTGAGTAGAACTGCATGTTCACTCCAGGAATAAGCAGCTTTGTAAAATGAGGCAAATTGAAGCAAAACACATTGATGGAGTGTCAGAATGCATAGATAGAATACTAATAAGCGATCTATAGGTTTTTTTCGCTTAGTTGCTTACTCTTGAGTAGAACTGCATGTTCACTCCAGAAATAAGCACCTTTGTAAAATGAGCCAAATTGAAGCAGAACACATTGTTGGAGTGTCAGAATGCATAGATAGAAGATAAATAAGCGATCTATAGGTTTATTTCGCTTAGTTGCTTACTCTTGAGTAGATATGCATGTTCACTCCAGAAATGAGCACATTTGTAAAATGAGCCAAATTGAAGCAAAACATATTGGTGGAGTGTCAGAATGCATAGATAGAAGACAAATAAGCGTTCTATAGGTTTATTTCGCTTAGTTGCTTACTCTTGAGTAGATATGCATGTGAACTACCGAAATAAGCACCTTTGTAACATGAGCCAAATTGAAGCAAAACACATGGTTGGAGTGTCAGATTGCACAGATAGAAGACAAAAAAGCGTTCTATAGGTTTATTTCGCTTAATTGCTTACTCTTGAGTAGAACTGAATGTTCACTCCAGAAATAAGCACCTTTGTAAAATGAGCCAAATTGAAGCAGAACACATTGTTGGAGTGTCAGAATGCACAGATAGAAGACAAGTAAGCGTTCTATAGGTTTATTTCGCTTAGTTGCTTACTCTTGAGTAGAACTGCATGTTCACTCCAGAAATAAGCACCTTTGTAAAATGAGCCAAATTGAAGCGAAACATATTGGTGGAGTGTCAGAATGCACAGATAGAAGACAAAAAAGCGTTCTATAGGTTTATTTCGCTTAGTTGCTTACTCTTGAGTAGAACTGCATGTTCACTCCAGAAATAAGCACGTTTGTAAAATGAGCCAAATTGAAGCAAAACATATTGGTGGAGTGTCAGAATGCATAGATAGAAGACAAATAAGCGTTCTATAGGTTCATTTCGCTTAGTTGCTTACTCTTGAGTAGTAGATATGCATGTGAACTCCAGAAATAAGCACCTTTATAAAATGAGCCAAATTGAAGCAAAACACATTGTTGGAGTGTCAGAATGCATAGATAGAAGATAAATAAGCGATCTATAGGTTTATTTCGCTTAGTTGCTTACTCATGAGTAGAACTGCATGTGAACTACAGAAATAAGCACCTTTGTAAAATGAGCCAAATTGAAGCAAAACACATGGTTGGAGTGTGAGATTGCACAGATAGAAGACAAAAAAGCGTTCTATAGGTTTATTTCGCTTAATTGCTTACTCTTGAGTAGAACTGCATGTTCACTCCAGAAATAAGCACCTTTGTAAAATGAGCCAAATTGAAGCAGAACACATTGTTTGAGTGTCAGAATGCATAGATAGAAGATAAATAAGCGATCTATAGGTTTATTTCACTTAGTTGCTTACTCATGAGTAGAACTGCATGTGGACTCCAGAAATATGCACCTTTGTAAAATGAGCCAAATTGAAGCAAAACACATTGTTGGAGTGTCAGATTGCACAGATAGAAAGCAAATAAGCGTTCTATAGGTTTATTTCGCTTAGTTGCTTACTCTTGAGTAGATATGCATGTGAACTCCAGAAATAAGCACCTTTGTAAAATGAGCCAAATTGAAGCAAAACACATTGTTGGAGTGTCAGAATGCATAGATAGAAGATAAATAAGCGATCTATAGGTTTATTTCGCTTAGTTGCTTACTCATGAGTAGAACTGCATGTGAACTCCAGAAATAAGCACCTTTGTAAAATGAGCCAAATTGAAGCAAAACACATGGTTGGAGTGTCAGATTGCACAGATTGTAGACAAATAAGCGTTCTATAGGTTTATTTCGCTTAGTTGCTTACTCTTGAGTAGAACTGCATGTTCACTCCAGAAATAAGCACGTTTGTAAAATGAGCCAAATTGAAGCAAAACACATTGTTGGAGTGTCAGAATGCACAGATAGAAGACAAGTAAGCGTTCTATAGGTTTATTTCGCTTAGTTGCTTACTCTTGAGTAGAAATGCATGTTCACTCCAGAAATAAGCACCTTTGTAAAATGAGCCAAATTGAAGCAAAACGCATTGTTGGAGTGTCAGATTGCACAGATAGAAGACAAATAAGCGTTCTATAGGTTTATTTCGCTTAATTGCTTACTCTTGAGTAGAACTGCATGTTCAGTCCAGAAATAAGCACCTTTGTAAAATGAGCCAAATTGAAGCAGAACACATTGTTGGAGTGTCAGAATGCATAGATAGAAGATAAATAAGCGATCTATAGGTTTATTTCGCTTAGTTGCTTACTCTTGAGTAGAACTGCATGTTCACTCCAGAAATAAGCACGTTTGTAAAATGAGCCAAATTGAAGCAAAACATATTGGTGGAGTGTCAGAATGCATAGATAGAAGACAAATAAGCGATCTATAGGTTTATTTCGCTTAGTTGCTTACTCATGAGTAGAACTGCATGTGAACTACAGAAATAAGCACCTTTGTAAAATGAGCCAAATTGAAGCAAAACACATGGTTGGAGTGTGAGATTGCACAGATAGAAGACAAAAAAGCGTTCTACAGGTTTATTTCGCTTAATTGCTTACTCTTGAGTAGAACTGCATGTTCACTCCAGGAATAAGCACCTTTGTAAAATGAGCCAAATTGAAGCAGAACACATTGTTGGAGTGTCAGAATGCATAGATAGAAGATAAATAACCGATCTATAGGTTTATTTCACTTAGTTGCTTACTCATGAGTAGAACTGCATGTGGACTCCAGAAATATGCACCTTTGTAAAATGAGCCAAATTGAAGCAAAACACATTGTTGGAGTGTCAGATTGCACAGATAGAAAGCAAATAAGCGTTCTATAGGTTTATTTCGCTTAGTTGCTTACTCTTGAGTCGAAATGCATGTTCACTCCAGAAATAAGCACCTTTGTAAAATTAGCCAAATTGAAGCAAAACATATTGGTGGAGTGTCAGAATGCATAGATAGAAGATAAATAAGCGATCTATAGGTTTATTTCGCTTAGTTGCTTACTCATGAGTAGAACTGCATGTTCACTCCAGAAATAAGCACCTTTGTAAAATGAGCCAAATTGAAGCAAAACATATTGGTGGAGTGTCAGAATGCATTGATAGAAGATAAATAAGCGATCTATAGGTTTATTTCGCTTAATTGCTTACTCATGAGTAGAACTGCATGTGAATTCCAGAAATAAGCACCTTTGTAAAATGAGCCAAATTGAAGCAAAACACATGGTTGGAGTGTCAGATTGCACAGATAGAAGACAAGTAAGCGTTCTATAGGTTTATTTCGCTTAGTTGCTTACTCTTGAGTAGAACTGCATGTTCAGTCCAGAAATAAGCACCTTTGTAAAATGAGCCAAATTGAAGCAGAACACATTGTTGGAGTGTCAGAATGCATAGATAGAAGATAAATAAGCGATCTATAGGTTTATTTCGCTTAGTTGCTTACTCTTGAGTAGAACTGCATGTTCACTCCAGAAATAAGCACGTTTGTAAAATGAGCCAAATTGAAGCAAAACATATTGGTGGAGTGTCAGAATGCATAGATAGAAGACAAATAAGCGTTCTATAGGTTTATTTCGCTTAGTTGCTTACTCTTGAGTAGATATGCATGTTCACTCCAGAAATAAGCACCTTTGTAAAATGAGCCAAATTGAAGCAAAACACATGGTTGGAGTGTCAGAATGCACAGATAGAAGACAAATAAGCGATCTATAGGTTTTTTTCGCTTAGTTGCTTACTCTTGAGTAGAACTGCATGTTCACTCCAGAAATAAGCACCTTTGTAAAATGAGCCAAATTGAAGCAAAACACATTGTTGGAGTGTCAGAATGCACAGATAGAAGACAAATAAGCGTTCTATAGGTTTATTTCGCTTAGTTGCTTACTCTTGAGTAGAACTGCATGTTCACTCCAGAAATAAGCACCTTTGTAAAATGAGCCAAATTGAAGCAAAACACATTGTTGGAGTGTCAGAATGCATAGATAGAAGGCAGATAAGCGTTCTATGGCTTTATTTCTCTTAGTTGCTTACTCTTGAGTAGAACTGCATGTTCACTCCAGAAATGAGCACCTTTGTAAAATGAGCCAAATTGAAGCAAAACACATTGTTGGAGTGTCAGAATGTATAGATAGAAGGCAGATAAGCGTTCTATGGCTTTATTTCGCTTAGTTGCTTACTCTTGAGTAGACCTGCATGTTCACTCCAGGAATAAGCACCTTTGTAAAATGAGCCAAATTGAAGCAGAACACATTGTTTGAGTGTCAGAATGCATAGATAGAAGATAAATAAGCGATCTATAGGTTTATTTCACTTAGTTGCTTACTCATGAGTAGAACTGCATGTGAACTCCAGAAATATGCACCTTTGTAAAATGAGCCAAATTGAAGCAAAACACATTGTTGGAGTGTCAGATTGCACAGATAGAAGACAAATAAGCGTTCTATAGGTTTATTTCGCTTAATTGCTTACTCTTGAGTAGAACTGCATGTTCAGTCCAGAAATAAGCACCTTTGTAAAATGAGGCAAATTGAAGCAAAACACATTGATGGAGTGTCAGAATGCATAGATAGAATACTAATAAGCGATCTATAGGTTTTTTCGCTTAGTTGCTTACTCTTGAGTAGAACTGCATGTTCACTCCAGAAATAAGCACGTTTGTAAAATGAGCCAAATTGAAGCAAAACACATTGTTGGAGTGTCAGAATGCATTGATAGAAGATAAATAAGCGATCTATAGGTTTATTTCGCTTAATTGCTTACTCATGAGTAGAACTGCATGTTCACTCCAGAAATAAGCACCTTCGTAAAATGAGCCAAATTGAAGCAAAACACATTGTTGGAGTGTCAGAATGCATAGATAGAAGGCAGATAAGCGTTCTATGGCTTTATTTCTCTTAGTTGCTTACTCTTGAGTAGAACTGCATGTTCACTCCAGAAATAAGCACCTTTGTAAAATGAGCCAAATTGAAGCAAAACACATTGTTGGAGTGTCAGAATGCATAGATAGAAGGCTGATAAGCGTTCTATGGCTTTATTTCGCTTTTTTGCTTACTCTTGAGTAGAACTGCATGTTCACTCCAGAAATAAGCACCTTTGTAAAATGAGCCAAATTGAAGCAAAACACATTGTTGGAGTGTCAGAATGTATAAATAGAAGGCAGATAAGCGTTCTATGGCTTTATTTCGCTTAGTTGCTTACTCTTGAGTAGAACTGCATGTTCACTCCAGGAATAAGCACCTTTGCAAAATGAGCCAAATTGAAGCAGAACACATTGTTTGAGTGTCAGAATGCATAGATAGAAGATAAATAAGCGATCTATAGGTTTATTTCACTTAGTTGCTTACTCATGAGTAGAACTGCATGTGAACTCCAGAAATATGCACCTTTGTAAAATGAGCCAAATTGAAGCAAAACACATTGTTGGAGTGTCAGATTGCACAGATAGAAGACAAATAAGCGTTCTATAGGTTTATTTCGCTTAGTTGCTTACTCTTGAGTAGAAATGCATGTTCACTCCAGAAAAAAGCACCTTTGTAAAATGAGCCAAATTGAAGCAAAACACATTGTTGGAGTGTCAGATTGCACAGATAGAAAACAAATAAGCGTTCTATAGGTTTATTTCGCTTAATTGCTTACTCTTGAGTAGAACTGCATGTTCACTCCAGAAATAAGCACCTTTGTAAAATGAGCCAAATTGAAGCAGAACACATTGTTGGAGTGTCAGAATGCACAGATAGAAGACAAATAAGCGTTCTATAGGTTTATTTCGCTTAGTTGCTTACTCTTGAGTAGAACTGCATGTTCACTCCAGAAATAAGCACCTTTGTAAAATGAGCCAAATTGAAGCAAAACACATTGTTGGAGTGTCAGAATGCACAGATAGAAGACAAATAAGCGTTCTATAGGTTTATTTCGCTTAGTTGCTTACTCTTGAGTAGAACTGAATGTTCACTCCAGAAATAAGCACGTTTGTAAAATGAGCCAAATTGAAGCAAAACACATTGTTGGAGTGTCAGAATGCACAGATAGAAGACAAGTAAGCGTTCTATAGGTTTATTTCGCTTAGTTGCTTACTCTTGAGTAGAAATGCATGTTCACTCCAGAAATAAGCACCTTTGTAAAATGAGCCAAATTGAAGCAAAACACATTGTTGGAGTGTCAGATTGCACAGATAGAAGACAAATAATCGTTCTATAGGTTTATTTCGCTTAATTGCTTACTCTTGAGTAGAACTGCATGTTCAGTCCAGAAATAAGCACCTTTGTAAAATGAGCCAAATTGAAGCAAAACACATTGTTGGAATGTCAGAATGCATAGATAGAAGGCAGATAAGCGTTCTATGGCTTTATTTCTCTTAGTTGCTTACTCTTGAGTAGAACTGCATGTTCACTCCAGAAATAAGCACCTTTGTAAAATGAGCCAAATTGAAGCAAAACACATTGTTGGAGTGTCAGAATGCATAGATAGAAGGCTGATAAGCGTTCTATGGCTTTATTTCGCTTATTTGCTTACTCTTGAGTAGAACTGCATGTTCACTCCAGGAATAAGCACCTTTGTAAAATGAGCCAAATTGAAGCAGAACACATTGTTTGAGTGTCAGAATGCAGAGATAGAAGATAAATAAGCGATCTATAGGTTTATTTCACTTAGTTGCTTACTCATGAGTAGAACTGCATGTGAACTCCAGAAATATGCACCTTTGTAAAATGAGCCAAATTGAAGCAAAACACATTGTTGGAGTGTCAGATCGCACAGATAGAAGACAAATAAGCGTTCTATAGGTTTATTTCGCTTAATTGCTTACTCATGAGTAGAACTGCATGTGGACTCCAGAAATATGCACCTTTGTAAAATGAGCCAAATTGAAGCAAAACACATTGTTGGAGTGTCAGATTGCACAGATAGAAAGCAAATAAGCGTTCTATAGGTTTATTTCGCTTAGTTGCTTACTCTTGAGTAGAAATGCATGTTCACTCCAGAAATAAGCACCTTTGTAAAATTAGCCAAATTGAAGCAAAACATATTGGTGGAGTGTCAGAATGCATAGATAGAAGATAAATAAGCGATCTATAGGTTTATTTCGCTTAGTTGCTTACTCATGAGTAGAACTGCATGTTCATTCCAGAAATAAGCACCTTTGTAAAATGAGCCAAATTGAAGCAAAACATATTGGTGGAGTGTCAGAATGCATTGATAGAAGATAAATAAGCGATCTATAGGTTTATTTCGCTTAATTGCTTACTCATGAGTAGAACTGCATGTTCACTCCAGAAATAAGCACCTTTGTAAAATGAGCCAAATTGAAGCAAAACACATTGTTGGAGTGTCAGAATGCATAGATAGAAGGCAGATAAGCGTTCTATGGCTTTATTTCTCTTAGTTGCTTACTCTTGAGTAGAACTGCATGTTCACTCCAGAAATAAGCACCTTTGTAAAATCAGCCAAATTGAAGCAAAACACATTGTTGGAGTGTCAGAATGCATAGATAGAAGGCTGATAAGCGTTCTATGGCTTTATTTCGCTTATTTGCTTACTCTTGAGTAGAACTGCATGTTCACTCCAGGAATAAGCACCTTTGTAAAATGAGCCAAATTGAAGCAGAACACATTGTTTGAGTGTCAGAATGCATAGATAGAAGATAAATAAGCGATCTATAGGTTTATTTCACTTAGGTGCTTACTCATGAGTAGAACTGCATGTGAACTCCAGAAATATGCACCTTTGTAAAATGAGCCAAATTGAAGCAAAACACATTGTTGGAGTGTCAGATTGCACAGATAGAAGACAAATAAGCGTTCTATAGGTTTATTTCGCTTAATTGCTTACTCTTGAGTAGAACTGCATGTTCAGTCCAGAAATAAGCACCTTTGTAAAATGAGGCAAATTGAAGCAAAACACATTGATGGAGTGTCAGAATGCATAGATAGAATACTAATAAGCGATCTATAGGTTTTTTCGCTTAGTTGCTTACTCTTGAGTAGAACTGCATGTTCACTCCAGAAATAAGCACCTTTGTAAAATGAGCCAAATTGAAGCAAAACACATTGTTGGAGTGTCAGAATGCACAGATAGAAGACAAATAAGCGTTCTATAGGTTTATTTCGCTTAGTTGCTTACTCTTGAGTAGAACTGCATGTTCACTCCAGAAATAAGCACCTTTGTAAAATGAGCCAAATTGAAGCAGGACACATTGTTGGAGTGTCAGAATGCATAGATAGAAGATAAATAAGCGATCTATAGGTTTATTTCACTTAGTTGCTTACTCATGAGTAGAACTGCATGTGAACTCCAGAAATATGCACCTTCGTAAAATGAGCCAAATTGAAGCAAAACACATTGTTGGAGTGTCAGATTGCACAGATAGAAGACAAATAAGCGTTCTATAGGTTTATTTCGCTTAATTGCTTACTCTTGAGTAGAACTGCATGTTCAGTCCAGAAATAAGCACCTTTGTAAAATGAGGCAAATTGAAGCAAAACACATTGATGGAGTGTCAGAATGCATAGATAGAATACTAATATGCGATCTATAGGTTTTTTTTCGCTTAGTTGCTTACTCTTGAGTAGAACTGCATGTTCACACCAGAAATAAGCACCTTTGTAAAATGAGCCAAATTGAAGCAAAACACATTGTTGGAGTGTCAGAATGCATAGATAGAAGGCAGATAAGCGTTCTATGGCTTTATTTCTCTTAGTTGCTTACTCTTGAGTAGAACTGCATGTTCAGTCCAGAAATAAGCACCTTTGTAAAATGAGGCAAATTGAAGCAAAACACATTGATGGAGTGTCAGAATGCATAGATAGAATACTAATAAGCGATCTATAGGTTTTTTCGCTTAGTTGCTTACTCTTGAGTAGAACTGCATGTTCACTCCAGAAATAAGCACCTTTGTAAAATGAGCCAAATTGAAGCAAAACACATTGTTGGAGTGTCAGAATGCACAGATAGAAGACAAATAAGCGTTCTATAGGTTTATTTCGCTTAGTTGCTTACTCTTGAGTAGAACTGCATGTTCACTCCAGAAATAAGCACCTTTGTAAAATGAGGCAAATTGAAGCAGGACACATTGTTGGAGTGTCAGAATGCATAGATAGAAGATAAATAAGCGATCTATAGGTTTATTTCACTTAGTTGCTTACTCATGAGTAGAACTGCATGTGAACTCCAGAAATATGCACCTTCGTAAAATGAGCCAAATTGAAGCAAAACACATTGTTGGAGTGTCAGATTGCACAGATAGAAGACAAATAAGCGTTCTATAGGTTTATTTCGCTTAATTGCTTACTCTTGAGTAGAACTGCATGTTCAGTCCAGAAATAAGCACCTTTGTAAAATGAGGCAAATTGAAGCAAAACACATTGATGGAGTGTCAGAATGCATAGATAGAATACTAATATGCGATCTATAGGTTTTTTTTCGCTTAGTTGCTTACTCTTGAGTAGAACTGCATGTTCACTCCAGAAATAAGCACCTTTGTAAAATGAGCCAAATTGAAGCAAAACACATTGTTGGAGTGTCAGAATGCACAGATAGAAGACAAATAAGCGTTCTATAGGTTTATTTCGCTTAGTTGCTTACTCTTGAGTAGAACTTCATGTTCACTCCAGAAATAAGCACCTTTGTAAAATGAGCCAAATTGAAGCAAAACACATTGTTGGAGTGTCAGAATGCATAGATAGAAGGCAGATAAGCGTTCTATGGCTTTATTTCTCTTAGTTGCTTACTCATGAGTAGAACTGCATGTGGACTCCAGAAATATGCACCTTTGTAAAATGAGCCAAATTGAAGCAAAACACATTGTTGGAGTGTCAGATTGCACAGATAGAAAGCAAATAAGCGTTCTATAGGTTTATTTCGCTTAGTTGCTTACTCTTGAGTAGAAATGCATGTTCACTCCAGAAATAAGCACCTTTGTAAAATGAGCCAAATTGAAGCAAAACACATTGTTGGAGTGTCAGATTGCACAGATAGAAGACAAATAAGCGTTCTATAGGTTTATTTCGCTTAATTGCTTACTCTTGAGTAGAACTGCATGTTCACTCCAGAAATAAGAACCTTTGTAAAATGAGCCAAATTGAAGCAGAACACATTGTTGGAGTGTCAGAATGCACAGATAGAAGAAAAGTAAGCGTTCTATAGGTTTATTTCGCTTAGTTGCTTACTCTTGAGTAGAACTGCATGTTCACTCCAGAAATAAGCACCTTTGTAAAATGAGCCAAATTGAAGTGAAACATATTGGTGGAGTGTCAGAATGCACAGATAGAAGACAAATAAGCGTTCTATAGGTTTATTTCGCTTAATTGCTTACTCTTGAGTAGAACTGCATGTTCAGTCCAGAAATAAGCACCTTTGTAAAATGAGCCAAATTGAAGCAGAACACATTGTTGGAGTGTCAGAATGCATAGATAGAAGATAAATAAGCGATCTATAGGTTTATTTCGCTTAGTTGCTTACTCTTGAGTAGAACTGCATGTTCACTCCAGAAATGAGCACATTTGTAAAATGAGCCAAATTGAAGCAAAACATATTGGTGGAGTGTCAGAATGCATAGATAGAAGACAAATAAGCGTTCTATAGGTTTATTTCGCTTAGTTGCTTACTCTTGAGTAGATATGCATGTGAACTACAGAAATAAGCACCTTTGTAACATGAGCCAAATTGAAGCAAAACACATGGTTGGAGTGTCAGATTGCACAGATAGAAGACAAAAAAGCGTTCTATAGGTTTATTTCGCTTAATTGCTTACTCTTGAGTAGAACTGAATGTTCACTCCAGAAATAAGCACCTTTGTAAAATGAGCCAAATTGAAGCAGAACACATTGTTGGAGTGTCAGAATGCACAGATAGAAGACAAGTAAGCATTCTATAGGTTTATTTCGCTTAGTTGCTTACTCTTGAGTAGAACTGCATGTTCACTCCAGAAATAAGCACCTTTGTAAAATGAGCCAAATTGAAGCGAAACATATTGGTGGAGTGTCAGAATGCACAGATAGAAGACAAAAAAGCATTCTATAGGTTTATTTCGCTCAATTGCTTACTCTTGAGTAGAACTGCATGTTCAGTCCAGAAATAAGCACCTTTGTAAAATGAGCCAAATTGAAGCAGAACACATTGTTGGAGTGTGAGATTGCACAGATAGAAGACAAAAAAGCGTTCTATAGGTTTATTTCGCTTAGTTGCTTACTCTTGAGTAGAACTGCATGTTCACTCCAGAAATAAGCACGTTTGTAAAATGAGCCAAATTGAAGCAAAACATATTGGTGGAGTGTCAGAATGCATAGATAGAAGACAAATAAGCGTTCTATAGGTTCATTTCGCTTAGTTGCTTACTCTTGAGTAGTAGATATGCATGTGAACTCCAGAAATAAGCACCTTTGTAAAATGAGCCAAATTGAAGCAAAACACATTGTTGGAGTGTCAGAATGCATAGATAGAAGATAAATAAGCGATCTATAGGTTTATTTCGCTTAGTTGCTTACTCATGAGTAGAACTGCATGTGAACTACAGAAATAAGCACCTTTGTAAAATGAGCCAAATTGAAGCAAAACACATGGTTGGAGTGTGAGATTGCACAGATAGAAGACAAAAAAGCGTTCTATAGGTTTATTTCGCTTAATTGCTTACTCTTGAGTAGAACTTCATGTTCACTCCAGAAATAAGCACCTTTGTAAAATGAGCCAAATTGAAGCAGAACACATTGTTGGAGTGTCAGAATGCATAGATAGAAGATAAATAAGCGATCTATAGGTTTATTTCACTTAGTTGCTTACTCATGAGTAGAACTGCATGTGGACTCCAGAAATATGCACCTTTGTAAAATGAGCCAAATTGAAGCAAAACACATTGTTGGAGTGTCAGATTGCACAGATAGAAAGCAAATAAGCGTTCTATAGGTTTATTTCGCTTAGTTGCTTACTCTTGAGTAGATATGCATGTGAACTCCAGAAATAAGCACCTTTGTAAAATGAGCCAAATTGAAGTAAAACACATTGTTGGAGTGTCAGAATGCATAGATAGAAGATAAATAAGCGATCTATAGGTTTATTTCGCTTAGTTGCTTACTCATGAGTAGAACTGCATGTGAACTCCAGAAATAAGCACCTTTGTAAAATGAGCCAAATTGAAGCAAAACACATGGTTGGAGTGTCAGAATGCACAGATAGAAGACAAATAAGCGTTCTATAGGTTTATTTCGCTTAGTTGCTTACTCTTGAGTAGAACTTCATGTTCACTCCAGAAATAAGCACCTTTGTAAAATGAGCCAAATTGAAGCAAAACACATTGTTGGAGTGTCAGAATGCATAGATAGAAGGCAGATAAGCGTTCTATGGCTTTATTTCTCTTAGTTGCTTACTCATGAGTAGAACTGCATGTGGACTCCAGAAATATGCACCTTTGTAAAATGAGCCAAATTGAAGCAAAACACATTGTTGGAGTGTCAGATTGCACAGATAGAAAGCAAATAAGCGTTCTATAGGTTTATTTCGCTTAGTTGCTTACTCTTGAGTAGAAATGCATGTTCACTCCAGAAATAAGCACCTTTGTAAAATGAGCCAAATTGAAGCAAAACACATTGTTGGAGTGTCAGATTGCACAGATAGAAGACAAATAAGCGTTCTATAGGTTTATTTCGCTTAATTGCTTACTCTTGAGTAGAACTGCATGTTCACTCCAGAAATAAGAACCTTTGTAAAATGAGCCAAATTGAAGCAGAACACATTGTTGGAGTGTCAGAATGCACAGATAGAAGAAAAGTAAGCGTTCTATAGGTTTATTTCGCTTAGTTGCTTACTCTTGAGTAGAACTGCATGTTCACTCCAGAAATAAGCACCTTTGTAAAATGAGCCAAATTGAAGTGAAACATATTGGTGGAGTGTCAGAATGCACAGATAGAAGACAAATAAGCGTTCTATAGGTTTATTTCGCTTAATTGCTTACTCTTGAGTAGAACTGCATGTTCAGTCCAGAAATAAGCACCTTTGTAAAATGAGCCAAATTGAAGCAGAACACATTGTTGGAGTGTCAGAATGCATAGATAGAAGATAAATAAGCGATCTATAGGTTTATTTCGCTTAGTTGCTTACTCTTGAGTAGAACTGCATGTTCACTCCAGAAATGAGCACATTTGTAAAATGAGCCAAATTGAAGCAAAACATATTGGTGGAGTGTCAGAATGCATAGATAGAAGACAAATAAGCGTTCTATAGGTTTATTTCGCTTAGTTGCTTACTCTTGAGTAGATATGCATGTGAACTACAGAAATAAGCACCTTTGTAACATGAGCCAAATTGAAGCAAAACACATGGTTGGAGTGTCAGATTGCACAGATAGAAGACAAAAAAGCGTTCTATAGGTTTATTTCGCTTAATTGCTTACTCTTGAGTAGAACTGAATGTTCACTCCAGAAATAAGCACCTTTGTAAAATGAGCCAAATTGAAGCAGAACACATTGTTGGAGTGTCAGAATGCACAGATAGAAGACAAGTAAGCATTCTATAGGTTTATTTCGCTTAGTTGCTTACTCTTGAGTAGAACTGCATGTTCACTCCAGAAATAAGCACCTTTGTAAAATGAGCCAAATTGAAGCGAAACATATTGGTGGAGTGTCAGAATGCACAGATAGAAGACAAAAAAGCATTCTATAGGTTTATTTCGCTCAATTGCTTACTCTTGAGTAGAACTGCATGTTCAGTCCAGAAATAAGCACCTTTGTAAAATGAGCCAAATTGAAGCAGAACACATTGTTGGAGTGTGAGATTGCACAGATAGAAGACAAAAAAGCGTTCTATAGGTTTATTTCGCTTAGTTGCTTACTCTTGAGTAGAACTGCATGTTCACTCCAGAAATAAGCACGTTTGTAAAATGAGCCAAATTGAAGCAAAACATATTGGTGGAGTGTCATAATGCATAGATAGAAGACAAATAAGCGTTCTATAGGTTCATTTCGCTTAGTTGCTTACTCTTGAGTAGTAGATATGCATGTGAACTCCAGAAATAAGCACCTTTGTAAAATGAGCCAAATTGAAGCAAAACACATTGTTGGAGTGTCAGAATGCATAGATAGAAGATAAATAAGCGATCTATAGGTTTATTTCGCTTAGTTGCTTACTCATGAGTAGAACTGCATGTGAACTACAGAAATAAGCACCTTTGTAAAATGAGCCAAATTGAAGCAAAACACATGGTTGGAGTGTGAGATTGCACAGATAGAAGACAAAAAAGCGTTCTATAGGTTTATTTCGCTTAATTGCTTACTCTTGAGTAGAACTGCATGTTCACTCCAGAAATAAGCACCTTTGTAAAATGAGCCAAATTGAAGCAGAACACATTGTTTGAGTGTCAGAATGCATAGATAGAAGATAAATAAGCGATCTATAGGTTTATTTCACTTAGTTGCTTACTCATGAGTAGAACTGCATGTGGACTCCAGAAATATGCACCTTTGTAAAATGAGCCAAATTGAAGCAAAACACATTGTTGGAGTGTCAGATTGCACAGATAGAAAGCAAATAAGCGTTCTATAGGTTTATTTCGCTTAGTTGCTTACTCTTGAGTAGATATGCATGTGAACTCCAGAAATAAGCACCTTTGTAAAATGAGCCAAATTGAAGTAAAACACATTGTTGGAGTGTCAGAATGCATAGATAGAAGATAAATAAGCGATCTATAGGTTTATTTCGCTTAGTTGCTTACTCATGAGTAGAACTGCATGTGAACTCCAGAAATAAGCACCTTTGTAAAATGAGCCAAATTGAAGCAAAACACATGGTTGGAGTGTCAGATTGCACAGATTGTAGACAAATAAGCGTTCTATAGGTTTATTTCGCTTAGTTGCTTACTCTTGAGTAGAACTGCATGTTCACTCCAGAAATAAGCACGTTTGTAAAATGAGCCAAATTGAAGCAAAACACATTGTTGGAGTGTCAGAATGCACAGATAGAAGACAAGTAAGCGTTCTATAGGTTTATTTCGCTTAGTTGCTTACTCTTGAGTAGAAATGCATGTTCACTCCAAAAATAAGCACCTTTGTAAAATGAGCCAAATTGAAGCAAAACGCATTGTTGGAGTGTCAGATTGCACAGATAGAAGACAAATAAGCGTTCTATAGGTTTATTTCGCTTAATTGCTTACTCTTGAGTAGAACTGCATGTTCAGTCCAGAAATAAGCACCTTTGTAAAATGAGCCAAATTGAAGCAGAACACATTGTTGGAGTGTCAGAATGCATAGATAGAAGATAAATAAGCGATCTATAGGTTTATTTCGCTTAGTTGCTTACTCTTGAGTAGAACTGCATGTTCACTCCAGAAATAAGCACGTTTGTAAAATGAGCCAAATTGAAGCAAAACATATTGGTGGAGTGTCAGAATGCATAGATAGAAGACAAATAAGAGATCTATAGGTTTATTTCGCTTAGTTGCTTACTCATGAGTAGAACTGCATGTGAACTACAGAAATAAGCACCTTTGTAAAATGAGCCAAATTGAAGCAAAACACATGGTTGGAGTGTGAGATTGCACAGATAGAAGACAAAAAAGCGTTCTATAGGTTTATTTCGCTTAATTGCTTACTCTTGAGTAGAACTGCATGTTCACTCCAGGAATAAGCACCTTTGTAAAATGAGCCAAATTGAAGCAGAACACATTGTTGGAGTGTCAGAATGCATAGATAGAAGATAAATAAGCGATCTATAGGTTTATTTCACTTAGTTGCTTACTCATGAGTAGAACTGCATGTGGACTCCAGAAATATGCACCTTTGTAAAATGAGCCAAATTGAAGCAAAACACATTGTTGGAGTGTCAGATTGCACAGATAGAAAGCAAATAAGCGTTCTATAGGTTTATTTCGCTTAGTTGCTTACTCTTGAGTAGAAATGCATGTTCACTCCAGAAATAAGCACCTTTGTAAAATTAGCCAAATTGAAGCAAAACATATTGGTGGAGTGTCAGAATGCATAGATAGAAGATAAATAAGCGATCTATAGGTTTATTTCGCTTAGTTGCTTACTCATGAGTAGAACTGCATGTTCACTCCAGAAATAAGCACCTTTGTAAAATGAGCCAAATTGAAGCAAAACATATTGGTGGAGTGTCAGAATGCATTGATAGAAGATAAATAAGCGATCTATAGGTTTATTTCGCTTAATTGCTTACTCATGAGTAGAACTGCATGTGAATTCCAGAAATAAGCACCTTTGTAAAATGAGCCAAATTGAAGCAAAACACATGGTTGGAGTGTCAGATTGCACAGATAGAAGACAAGTAAGCGTTCTATAGGTTTATTTCGCTTAGTTGCTTACTCTTGAGTAGAACTGCATGTTCAGTCCAGAAATAAGCACCTTTGTAAAATGAGCCAAATTGAAGCAGAACACATTGTTGGAGTGTCAGAATGCATAGATAGAAGATAAATAAGCGATCTATAGGTTTATTTCGCTTAGTTGCTTACTCTTGAGTAGAACTGCATGTTCACTCCAGAAATAAGCACGTTTGTAAAATGAGCCAAATTGAAGCAAAACATATTGGTGGAGTGTCAGAATGCATAGATAGAAGACAAATAAGCGTTCTATAGGTTTATTTCGCTTAGTTGCTTACTCTTGAGTAGTAGATATGCATGTGAACTCCAGAAATAAGCACCTTTGTAAAATGAGCCAAATTGAAGCAAAACACATTGTTGGAGTGTCAGAATGCATAGATAGAAGATAAATAAGCGATCTATAGGTTTATTTCGCTTAGTTGCTTACTCATGAGTAGAACTGCATGTGAACTACAGAAATAAGCACCTTTGTAAAATGAGCCAAATTGAAGCAAAACACATGGTTGGAGTGTGAGATTGCACAGATAGAAGACAAAAAAGCGTTCTATAGGTTTATTTCGCTTAATTGCTTACTCTTGAGTAGAACTTCATGTTCACTCCAGAAATAAGCACCTTTGTAAAATGAGCCAAATTGAAGCAGAACACATTGTTGGAGTGTCAGAATGCATAGATAGAAGATAAATAAGCGATCTATAGGTTTATTTCACTTAGTTGCTTACTCATGAGTAGAACTGCATGTGGACTCCAGAAATATGCACCTTTGTAAAATGAGCCAAATTGAAGCAAAACACATTGTTGGAGTGTCAGATTGCACAGATAGAAAGCAAATAAGCGTTCTATAGGTTTATTTCGCTTAGTTGCTTACTCTTGAGTAGATATGCATGTGAACTCCAGAAATAAGCACCTTTGTAAAATGAGCCAAATTGAAGTAAAACACATTGTTGGAGTGTCAGAATGCATAGATAGAAGATAAATAAGCGATCTATAGGTTTATTTCGCTTAGTTGCTTACTCATGAGTAGAACTGCATGTGAACTCCAGAAATAAGCACCTTTGTAAAATGAGCCAAATTGAAGCAAAACACATGGTTGGAGTGTCAGATTGCACAGATTGTAGACAAATAAGCGTTCTATAGGTTTATTTCGCTTAGTTGCTTACTCTTGAGTAGAACTGCATGTTCACTCCAGAAATAAGCACGTTTGTAAAATGAGCCAAATTGAAGCAAAACACATTGTTGGAGTGTCAGAATGCACAGATAGAAGACAAATAAGAGATCTATAGGTTTATTTCGCTTAGTTGCTTACTCATGAGTAGAACTGCATGTGAACTACAGAAATAAGCACCTTTGTAAAATGAGCCAAATTGAAGCAAAACACATGGTTGGAGTGTGAGATTGCACAGATAGAAGACAAAAAAGCGTTCTATAGGTTTATTTCGCTTAATTGCTTACTCTTGAGTAGAACTGCATGTTCACTCCAGGAATAAGCACCTTTGTAAAATGAGCCAAATTGAAGCAGAACACATTGTTGGAGTGTCAGAATGCATAGATAGAAGATAAATAAGCGATCTATAGGTTTATTTCACTTAGTTGCTTACTCATGAGTAGAACTGCATGTGGACTCCAGAAATATGCACCTTTGTAAAATGAGCCAAATTGAAGCAAAACACATTGTTGGAGTGTCAGATTGCACAGATAGAAAGCAAATAAGCGTTCTATAGGTTTATTTCGCTTAGTTGCTTACTCTTGAGTAGAAATGCATGTTCACTCCAGAAATAAGCACCTTTGTAAAATTAGCCAAATTGAAGCAAAACATATTGGTGGAGTGTCAGAATGCATAGATAGAAGATAAATAAGCGATCTATAGGTTTATTTCGCTTAGTTGCTTACTCATGAGTAGAACTGCATGTTCACTCCAGAAATAAGCACCTTTGTAAAATGAGCCAAATTGAAGCAAAACATATTGGTGGAGTGTCAGAATGCATTGATAGAAGATAAATAAGCGATCTATAGGTTTATTTCGCTTAATTGCTTACTCATGAGTAGAACTGCATGTGAATTCCAGAAATAAGCACCTTTGTAAAATGAGCCAAATTGAAGCAAAACACATGGTTGGAGTGTCAGATTGCACAGATAGAAGACAAGTAAGCGTTCTATAGGTTTATTTCGCTTAGTTGCTTACTCTTGAGTAGAACTGCATGTTCAGTCCAGAAATAAGCACCTTTGTAAAATGAGCCAAATTGAAGCAGAACACATTGTTGGAGTGTCAGAATGCATAGATAGAAGATAAATAAGCGATCTATAGGTTTATTTCGCTTAGTTGCTTACTCTTGAGTAGAACTGCATGTTCACTCCAGAAATAAGCACGTTTGTAAAATGAGCCAAATTGAAGCAAAACATATTGGTGGAGTGTCAGAATGCATAGATAGAAGACAAATAAGCGTTCTATAGGTTTATTTCGCTTAGTTGCTTACTCTTGAGTAGTAGATATGCATGTGAACTCCAGAAATAAGCACCTTTGTAAAATGAGCCAAATTGAAGCAAAACACATTGTTGGAGTGTCAGAATGCATAGATAGAAGATAAATAAGCGATCTATAGGTTTATTTCGCTTAGTTGCTTACTCATGAGTAGAACTGCATGTGAACTACAGAAATAAGCACCTTTGTAAAATGAGCCAAATTGAAGCAAAACACATGGTTGGAGTGTGAGATTGCACAGATAGAAGACAAAAAAGCGTTCTATAGGTTTATTTCGCTTAATTGCTTACTCTTGAGTAGAACTTCATGTTCACTCCAGAAATAAGCACCTTTGTAAAATGAGCCAAATTGAAGCAGAACACATTGTTGGAGTGTCAGAATGCATAGATAGAAGATAAATAAGCGATCTATAGGTTTATTTCACTTAGTTGCTTACTCATGAGTAGAACTGCATGTGGACTCCAGAAATATGCACCTTTGTAAAATGAGCCAAATTGAAGCAAAACACATTGTTGGAGTGTCAGATTGCACAGATAGAAAGCAAATAAGCGTTCTATAGGTTTATTTCGCTTAGTTGCTTACTCTTGAGTAGATATGCATGTGAACTCCAGAAATAAGCACCTTTGTAAAATGAGCCAAATTGAAGTAAAACACATTGTTGGAGTGTCAGAATGCATAGATAGAAGATAAATAAGCGATCTATAGGTTTATTTCGCTTAGTTGCTTACTCATGAGTAGAACTGCATGTGAACTCCAGAAATAAGCACCTTTGTAAAATGAGCCAAATTGAAGCAAAACACATGGTTGGAGTGTCAGATTGCACAGATTGTAGACAAATAAGCGTTCTATAGGTTTATTTCGCTTAGTTGCTTACTCTTGAGTAGAACTGCATGTTCACTCCAGAAATAAGCACGTTTGTAAAATGAGCCAAATTGAAGCAAAACACATTGTTGGAGTGTCAGAATGCACAGATAGAAGATAAATAAGCGATCTATAGGTTTATTTCGCTTAGTTGCTTACTCATGAGTAGAACTGCATGTGAACTACAGAAATAAGCACCTTTGTAAAATGAGCCAAATTGAAGCAAAACACATGGTTGGAGTGTGAGATTGCACAGATAGAAGACAAAAAAGCGTTCTATAGGTTTATTTCGCTTAATTGCTTACTCTTGAGTAGAACTTCATGTTCACTCCAGAAATAAGCACCTTTGTAAAATGAGCCAAATTGAAGCAGAACACATTGTTGGAGTGTCAGAATGCATAGATAGAAGATAAATAAGCGATCTATAGGTTTATTTCACTTAGTTGCTTACTCATGAGTAGAACTGCATGTGGACTCCAGAAATATGCACCTTTGTAAAATGAGCCAAATTGAAGCAAAACACATTGTTGGAGTGTCAGATTGCACAGATAGAAAGCAAATAAGCGTTCTATAGGTTTATTTCGCTTAGTTGCTTACTCTTGAGTAGATATGCATGTGAACTCCAGAAATAAGCACCTTTGTAAAATGAGCCAAATTGAAGTAAAACACATTGTTGGAGTGTCAGAATGCATAGATAGAAGATAAATAAGCGATCTATAGGTTTATTTCGCTTAGTTGCTTACTCATGAGTAGAACTGCATGTGAACTCCAGAAATAAGCACCTTTGTAAAATGAGCCAAATTGAAGCAAAACACATGGTTGGAGTGTCAGATTGCACAGATTGTAGACAAATAAGCGTTCTATAGGTTTATTTCGCTTAGTTGCTTACTCTTGAGTAGAACTGCATGTTCACTCCAGAAATAAGCACGTTTGTAAAATGAGCCAAATTGAAGCAAAACACATTGTTGGAGTGTCAGAATGCACAGATAGAAGACAAGTAAGCGTTGTATAGGTTTATTTCGCTTAGTTGCTTACTCTTGAGTAGAAATGCATGTTCACTCCAGAAATAAGCACCTTTGTAAAATGAGCCAAATTGAAGCAAAACGCATTGTTGGAGTGTCAGATTGCACAGATAGAAGACAAATAAGCGTTCTATAGGTTTATTTCGCTTAATTGCTTACTCTTGAGTAGAACTGCATGTTCAGTCCAGAAATAAGCACCTTTGTAAAATGAGCCAAATTGAAGCAGAACACATTGTTGGAGTGTCAGAATGCATAGATAGAAGATAAATAAGCGATCTATAGGTTTATTTCGCTTAGTTGCTTACTCTTGAGTAGAACTGCATGTTCACTCCAGAAATAAGCACGTTTGTAAAATGAGCCAAATTGAAGCAAAACATATTGGTGGAGTGTCAGAATGCATAGATAGAAGACAAATAAGAGATCTATAGGTTTATTTCGCTTAGTTGCTTACTCATGAGTAGAACTGCATGTGAACTACAGAAATAAGCACCTTTGTAAAATGAGCCAAATTGAAGCAAAACACATGGTTGGAGTGTGAGATTGCACAGATAGAAGACAAAAAAGCGTTCTATAGGTTTATTTCGCTTAATTGCTTACTCTTGAGTAGAACTGCATGTTCACTCCAGGAATAAGCACCTTTGTAAAATGAGCCAAATTGAAGCAGAACACATTGTTGGAGTGTCAGAATGCATAGATAGAAGATAAATAAGCGATCTATAGGTTTATTTCACTTAGTTGCTTACTCATGAGTAGAACTGCATGTGGACTCCAGAAATATGCACCTTTGTAAAATGAGCCAAATTGAAGCAAAACACATTGTTGGAGTGTCAGATTGCACAGATAGAAAGCAAATAAGCGTTCTATAGGTTTATTTCGCTTAGTTGCTTACTCTTGAGTAGAAATGCATGTTCACTCCAGAAATAAGCACCTTTGTAAAATTAGCCAAATTGAAGCAAAACATATTGGTGGAGTGTCAGAATGCATAGATAGAAGATAAATAAGCGATCTATAGGTTTATTTCGCTTAGTTGCTTACTCATGAGTAGAACTGCATGTTCACTCCAGAAATAAGCACCTTTGTAAAATGAGCCAAATTGAAGCAAAACATATTGGTGGAGTGTCAGAATGCATTGATAGAAAATAAATAAGCGATCTATAGGTTTATTTCGCTTAATTGCTTACTCATGAGTAGAACTGCATGTGAATTCCAGAAATAAGCACCTTTGTAAAATGAGCCAAATTGAAGCAAAACACATGGTTGGAGTGTCAGATTGCACAGATAGAAGACAAGTAAGCGTTCTATAGGTTTATTTCGCTTAGTTGCTTACTCTTGAGTAGAACTGCATGTTCAGTCCAGAAATAAGCACCTTTGTAAAATGAGCCAAATTGAAGCAGAACACATTGTTGGAGTGTCAGAATGCATAGATAGAAGATAAATAAGCGATCTATAGGTTTATTTCGCTTAGTTGCTTACTCTTGAGTAGAACTGCATGTTCACTCCAGAAATGAGCACGTTTGTAAAATGAGCCAAATTGAAGCAAAACATATTGGTGGAGTGTCAGAATGCATAGATAGAAGACAAATAAGCGTTCTATAGGTTTATTTCGCTTAGTTGCTTACTCTTGAGTAGATATGCATGTTCACTCCAGAAATAAGCACCTTTGTAAAATGAGCCAAATTGAAGCAAAACACATGGTTGGAGTGTGAGATTGCACAGATAGAAGACAAAAAAGCGTTCTATAGGTTTATTTCGCTTAATTGCTTACTCTTGAGTAGAACTGCATGTTCACTCCAGGAATAAGCACCTTTGTAAAATGAGCCAAATTGAAGCAGAACACATTGTTGGAGTGTCAGAATGCATAGATAGAAGATAAATAAGCGATCTATAGGTTTATTTCACTTAGTTGCTTACTCATGAGTAGAACTGCATGTGGACTCCAGAAATATGCACCTTTGTAAAATGAGCCAAATTGAAGCAAAACACATTGTTGGAGTGTCAGATTGCACAGATAGAAGACAAATAAGCGTTCTATAGGTTTATTTCGCTTAATTGCTTACTCTTGAGTAGAACTGCATGTTCACTCCAGGAATAAGCAGCTTTGTAAAATGAGGCAAATTGAAGCAAAACACATTGATGGAGTGTCAGAATGCACAGATAGAAGACAAATAAGCGTTCTATAGGTTTATTTCGCTTAGTTGCTTACTCTTGAGTAGAACTGCATGTTCACTCCAGAAATAAGCACCTTTGTAAAATGAGCCAAATTGAAGCAAAACACATTGTTGGAGTGTCAGAATGCATAGATAGAAGGCAGATAAGCGTTCTATGGCTTTATTTCTCTTAGTTGCTTACTCTTGAGTAGAACTGCATGTTCAGTCCAGAAATAAGCACCTTTGTAAAATGAGGCAAATTGAAGCAAAACACATTGATGGAGTGTCAGAATGCATAGATAGAATACTAATAAGCGATCTATAGGTTTTTTCGCTTAGTTGCTTACTCTTGAGTAGAACTGCATGTTCACTCCAGAAATAAGCACCTTTGTAAAATGAGCCAAATTGAAGCAAAACACATTGTTGGAGTGTCAGAATGCACAGATAGAAGACAAATAAGCGTTCTATAGGTTTATTTCGCTTAGTTGCTTACTCTTGAGTAGAACTGCATGTTCACTCCAGAAATAAGCACCTTTGTAAAATGAGGCAAATTGAAGCAGGACACATTGTTGGAGTGTCAGAATGCATAGATAGAAGATAAATAAGCGATCTATAGGTTTATTTCACTTAGTTGCTTACTCATGAGTAGAACTGCATGTGAACTCCAGAAATATGCACCTTCGTAAAATGAGCCAAATTGAAGCAAAACACATTGTTGGAGTGTCAGATTGCACAGATAGAAGACAAATAAGCGTTCTATAGGTTTATTTCGCTTAATTGCTTACTCTTGAGTAGAACTGCATGTTCAGTCCAGAAATAAGCACCTTTGTAAAATGAGGCAAATTGAAGCAAAACACATTGATGGAGTGTCAGAATGCATAGATAGAATACTAATATGCGATCTATAGGTTTTTTTTCGCTTAGTTGCTTACTCTTGAGTAGAACTGCATGTTCACTCCAGAAATAAGCACCTTTGTAAAATGAGCCAAATTGAAGCAAAACACATTGTTGGAGTGTCAGAATGCACAGATAGAAGACAAATAAGCGTTCTATAGGTTTATTTCGCTTAGTTGCTTACTCTTGAGTAGAACTTCATGTTCACTCCAGAAATAAGCACCTTTGTAAAATGAGCCAAATTGAAGCAAAACACATTGTTGGAGTGTCAGAATGCATAGATAGAAGGCAGATAAGCGTTCTATGGCTTTATTTCTCTTAGTTGCTTACTCATGAGTAGAACTGCATGTGGACTCCAGAAATATGCACCTTTGTAAAATGAGCCAAATTGAAGCAAAACACATTGTTGGAGTGTCAGATTGCACAGATAGAAAGCAAATAAGCGTTCTATAGGTTTATTTCGCTTAGTTGCTTACTCTTGAGTAGAAATGCATGTTCACTCCAGAAATAAGCACCTTTGTAAAATGAGCCAAATTGAAGCAAAACACATTGTTGGAGTGTCAGATTGCACAGATAGAAGACAAATAAGCGTTCTATAGGTTTATTTCGCTTAATTGCTTACTCTTGAGTAGAACTGCATGTTCACTCCAGAAATAAGAACCTTTGTAAAATGAGCCAAATTGAAGCAGAACACATTGTTGGAGTGTCAGAATGCACAGATAGAAGAAAAGTAAGCGTTCTATAGGTTTATTTCGCTTAGTTGCTTACTCTTGAGTAGAACTGCATGTTCACTCCAGAAATAAGCACGTTTGTAAAATGAGCCAAATTGAAGCAAAACATATTGGTGGAGTGTCAGAATGCATAGATAGAAGACAAATAAGCGTTCTATAGGTTTATTTCGCTTAGTTGCTTACTCTTGAGTAGATATGCATGTTCACTCCAGAAATAAGCACCTTTGTAAATTGAGCCAAATTGAAGCAAAACACATGGTTGGAGTGTGAGATTGCACAGATAGAAGACAAAAAAGCGTTCTATAGGTTTATTTCGCTTAATTGCTTACTCTTGAGTAGAACTGCATGTTCACTCCAGGAATAAGCACCTTTGTAAAATGAGCCAAATTGAAGCAGAACACATTGTTGGAGTGTCAGAATGCATAGATAGAAGATAAATAAGCGATCTATAGGTTTATTTCACTTAGTTGCTTACTCATGAGTAGAACTGCATGTGGACTCCAGAAATATGCACCTTTGTAAAATGAGCCAAATTGAAGCAAAACACATTGTTGGAGTGTCAGATTGCACAGATAGAAGACAAATAAGCGTTCTATAGGTTTATTTCGCTTAATTGCTTACTCTTGAGTAGAACTGCATGTTCACTCCAGGAATAAGCAGCTTTGTAAAATGAGGCAAATTGAAGCAAAACACATTGATGGAGTGTCAGAATGCATAGATAGAATACTAATAAGCGATCTATAGGTTTTTTTCGCTTAGTTGCTTACTCTTGAGTAGAACTGCATGTTCACTCCAGAAATAAGCACCTTTGTAAAATGAGCCAAATTGAAGCAAAACACATTGTTGGAGTGTCAGAATGCACAGATAGAAGACAAATAAGCGTTCTATAGGTTTATTTCGCTTAGTTGCTTACTCTTGAGTAGAACTGCATGTTCACTCCAGAAATAAGCACCTTTGTAAAATGAGCCAAATTGAAGCAAAACACATTGTTGGAGTGTCAGAATGCATAGATAGAAGGCAGATAAGCGTTCTATGGCTTTATTTCTCTTAGTTGCTTACTCTTGAGTAGAACTGCATGTTCAGTCCAGAAATAAGCACCTTTGTAAAATGAGGCAAATTGAAGCAAAACACATTGATGGAGTGTCAGAATGCATAGATAGAATACTAATAAGCGATCTATAGGTTTTTTCGCTTAGTTGCTTACTCTTGAGTAGAACTGCATGTTCACTCCAGAAATAAGCACCTTTGTAAAATGAGCCAAATTGAAGCAAAACACATTGTTGGAGTGTCAGAATGCACAGATAGAAGACAAATAAGCGTTCTATAGGTTTATTTCGCTTAGTTGCTTACTCTTGAGTAGAACTGCATTTTCACTCCAGAAATAAGCACCTTTGTAAAATGAGGCAAATTGAAGCAGGACACATTGTTGGAGTGTCAGAATGCATAGATAGAAGATAAATAAGCGATCTATAGGTTTATTTCACTTAGTTGCTTACTCATGAGTAGAACTGCATGTGAACTCCAGAAATATGCACCTTTGTAAAATGAGCCAAATTGAAGCAAAACACATTGTTGGAGTGTCAGATTGCACAGATAGAAGACAAATAAGCGTTCTATAGGTTTATTTCGCTTAATTGCTTACTCTTGAGTAGAACTGCATGTTCAGTCCAGAAATAAGCACCTTTGTAAAATGAGGCAAATTGAAGCAAAACACATTGATGGAGTGTCAGAATGCATAGATAGAATACTAATATGCGATCTATAGGTTTTTTTTCGCTTAGTTGCTTACTCTTGAGTAGAACTGCATGTTCACTCCAGAAATAAGCACCTTTGTAAAATGAGCCAAATTGAAGCAAAACACATTGTTGGAGTGTCAGAATGCACAGATAGAAGACAAATAAGCGTTCTATAGGTTTATTTCGCTTAGTTGCTTACTCTTGAGTAGAACTTCATGTTCACTCCAGAAATAAGCACCTTTGTAAAATGAGCCAAATTGAAGCAAAACACATTGTTGGAGTGTCAGAATGCATAGATAGAAGGCAGATAAGCGTTCTATGGCTTTATTTCTCTTAGTTGCTTACTCTTGAGTAGAACTGCATGTTCAGTCCAGAAATAAGCACCTTTGTAAAATGAGGCAAATTGAAGCAAAACACATTGATGGAGTGTCAGAATGCATAGATAGAATACTAATAAGCGATCTATAGGTTTTTTCGCTTAGTTGCTTACTCTTGAGTAGAACTGCATGTTCACTCCAGAAATAAGCACCTTTGTAAAATGAGCCAAATTGAAGCAAAACACATTGTTGGAGTGTCAGAATGCACAGATAGAAGACAAATAAGCGTTCTATAGGTTTATTTCGCTTAGTTGCTTACTCTTGAGTAGAACTGCATGTTCACTCCAGAAATAAGCACCTTTGTAAAATGAGGCAAATTGAAGCAGGACACATTGTTGGAGTGTCAGAATGCATAGATAGAAGATAAATAAGCGATCTATAGGTTTATTTCACTTAGTTGCTTACTCATGAGTAGAACTGCATGTGAACTCCAGAAATATGCACCTTCGTAAAATGAGCCAAATTGAAGCAAAACACATTGTTGGAGTGTCAGATTGCACAGATAGAAGACAAATAAGCGTTCTATAGGTTTATTTCGCTTAATTGCTTACTCTTGAGTAGAACTGCATGTTCAGTCCAGAAATAAGCACCTTTGTAAAATGAGGCAAATTGAAGCAAAACACATTGATGGAGTGTCAGAATGCATAGATAGAATACTAATATGCGATCTATAGGTTTTTTTTCGCTTAGTTGCTTACTCTTGAGTAGAACTGCATGTTCACTCCAGAAATAAGCACCTTTGTAAAATGAGCCAAATTGAAGCAAAACACATTGTTGGAGTGTCAGAATGCACAGATAGAAGACAAATAAGCGTTCTATAGGTTTATTTCGCTTAGTTGCTTACTCTTGAGTAGAACTTCATGTTCACTCCAGAAATAAGCACCTTTGTAAAATGAGCCAAATTGAAGCAAAACACATTGTTGGAGTTTCAGAATGCATAGATAGAAGGCAGATAAGCGTTCTATGGCTTTATTTCTCTTAGTTGCTTACTCATGAGTAGAACTGCATGTGGACTCCAGAAATATGCACCTTTGTAAAATGAGCCAAATTGAAGCAAAACACATTGTTGGAGTGTCAGATTGCACAGATAGAAAGCAAATAAGCGTTCTATAGGTTTATTTCGCTTAGTTGCTTACTCTTGAGTAGAAATGCATGTTCACTCCAGAAATAAGCACCTTTGTAAAATGAGCCAAATTGAAGCAAAACACATTGTTGGAGTGTCAGATTGCACAGATAGAAGACAAATAAGCGTTCTATAGGTTTATTTCGCTTAATTGCTTACTCTTGAGTAGAACTGCATGTTCACTCCAGAAATAAGAACCTTTGTAAAATGAGCCAAATTGAAGCAGAACACATTGTTGGAGTGTCAGAATGCACAGATAGAAGAAAAGTAAGCGTTCTATAGGTTTATTTCGCTTAGTTGCTTACTCTTGAGTAGAACTGCATGTTCACTCCAGAAATAAGCACGTTTGTAAAATGAGCCAAATTGAAGCAAAACATATTGGTGGAGTGTCAGAATGCATAGATAGAAGACAAATAAGCGTTCTATAGGTTTATTTCGCTTAGTTGCTTACTCTTGAGTAGATATGCATGTTCACTCCAGAAATAAGCACCTTTGTAAAATGAGCCAAATTGAAGCAGAACACATTGTTGGAGTGTCAGAATGCACAGATAGAAGAAAAGTAAGCGTTCTATAGGTTTATTTCGCTTAGTTGCTTACTCTTGAGTAGATATGCATGTTCACTCCAGAAATAAGCACCTTTGTAAAATGAGCCAAATTGAAGCAAAACACATGGTTGGAGTGTGAGATTGCACAGATAGAAGACAAAAAAGCGTTCTATAGGTTTATTTCGCTTAATTGCTTACTCTTGAGTAGAACTGCATGTTCACTCCAGGAATAAGCACCTTTGTAAAATGAGCCAAATTGAAGCAGAACACATTGTTGGAGTGTCAGAATGCATAGATAGAAGATAAATAAGCGATCTATAGGTTTATTTCACTTAGTTGCTTACTCATGAGTAGAACTGCATGTGGACTCCAGAAATATGCACCTTTGTAAAATGAGCCAAATTGAAGCAAAACACATTGTTGGAGTGTCAGATTGCACAGATAGAAGACAAATAAGCGTTCTATAGGTTTATTTCGCTTAATTGCTTACTCTTGAGTAGAACTGCATGTTCACTCCAGGAATAAGCAGCTTTGTAAAATGAGGCAAATTGAAGCAAAACACATTGATGGAGTGTCAGAATGCATAGATAGAATACTAATAAGCGATCTATAGGTTTTTTTCGCTTAGTTGCTTACTCTTGAGTAGAACTGCATGTTCACTCCAGAAATAAGCACCTTTGTAAAATGAGCCAAATTGAAGCAAAACACATTGTTGGAGTGTCAGAATGCACAGATAGAAGACAAATAAGCGTTCTATAGGTTTATTTCGCTTAGTTGCTTACTCTTGAGTAGAACTGCATGTTCACTCCAGAAATAAGCACCTTTGTAAAATGAGCCAAATTGAAGCAAAACACATTGTTGGAGTGTCAGAATGCATAGATAGAAGGCAGATAAGCGTTCTATGGCTTTATTTCTCTTAGTTGCTTACTCTTGAGTAGAACTGCATGTTCAGTCCAGAAATAAGCACCTTCGTAAAATGAGGCAAATTGAAGCAAAACACATTGATGGAGTGTCAGAATGCATAGATAGAATACTAATAAGCGATCTATAGGTTTTTTCGCTTAGTTGCTTACTCTTGAGTAGAACTGCATGTTCACTCCAGAAATAAGCACCTTTGTAAAATGAGCCAAATTGAAGCAAAACACATTGTTGGAGTGTCAGAATGCACAGATAGAAGACAAATAAGCGTTCTATAGGTTTATTTCGCTTAGTTGCTTACTCTTGAGTAGAACTGCATGTTCACTCCAGAAATAAGCACCTTTGTAAAATGAGGCAAATTGAAGCAGGACACATTGTTGGAGTGTCAGAATGCATAGATAGAAGATAAATAAGCGATCTATAGGTTTATTTCACTTAGTTGCTTACTCATGAGTAGAACTGCATGTGAACTCCAGAAATATGCACCTTCGTAAAATGAGCCAAATTGAAGCAAAACACATTGTTGGAGTGTCAGATTGCACAGATAGAAGACAAATAAGCGTTCTATAGGTTTATTTCGCTTAATTGCTTACTCTTGAGTAGAACTGCATGTTCAGTCCAGAAATAAGCACCTTTGTAAAATGAGGCAAATTGAAGCAAAACACATTGATGGAGTGTCAGAATGCATAGATAGAATACTAATATGCGATCTATAGGTTTTTTTTCGCTTAGTTGCTTACTCTTGAGTAGAACTGCATGTTCACTCCAGAAATAAGCACCTTTGTAAAATGAGCCAAATTGAAGCAAAACACATTGTTGGAGTGTCAGAATGCACAGATAGAAGACAAATAAGCGTTCTATAGGTTTATTTCGCTTAGTTGCTTACTCTTGAGTAGAACTTCATGTTCACTCCAGAAATAAGCACCTTTGTAAAATGAGCCAAATTGAAGCAAAACACATTGTTGGAGTGTCAGAATGCATAGATAGAAGGCAGATAAGCGTTCTATGGCTTTATTTCTCTTAGTTGCTTACTCATGAGTAGAACTGCATGTGGACTCCAGAAATATGCACCTTTGTAAAATGAGCCAAATTGAAGCAAAACACATTGTTGGAGTGTCAGATTGCACAGATAGAAGACAAATAAGCGTTCTATAGGTTTATTTCGCTTAATTGCTTACTCTTGAGTAGAACTGCATGTTCACTCCAGAAATAAGCACCTTTGTAAAATGAGCCAAATTGAAGCAAAACACATTGTTGGAGTGTCAGAATGCACAGATAGAAGACAAATAAGCGTTCTATAGGTTTATTTCGCTTAGTTGCTTACTCTTGAGTAGAACTGCATGTTCACTCCAGAAATAAGCACCTTTGTAAAATGAGCCAAATTGAAGCAAAACACATTGTTGGAGTGTCAGAATGCATAGATAGAAGGCAGATAAGCGTTCTATGGCTTTATTTCTCTTAGTTGCTTACTCTTGAGTAGAACTGCATGTTCAGTCCAGAAATAAGCACCTTTGTAAAATGAGGCAAATTGAAGCAAAACACATTGATGGAGTGTCAGAATGCACAGATAGAAGACAAATAAGCGTTCTATAGGTTTATTTCGCTTAGTTGCTTACTCTTGAGTAGAACTGCATGTTCACTCCAGAAATAAGCACCTTTGTAAAATGAGGCAAATTGAAGCAGGACACATTGTTGGAGTGTCAGAATGCATAGATAGAAGATAAATAAGCGATCTATAGGTTTATTTCACTTAGTTGCTTACTCATGAGTAGAACTGCATGTGAACTCCAGAAATATGCACCTTCGTAAAATGAGCCAAATTGAAGCAAAACACATTGTTGGAGTGTCAGATTGCACAGATAGAAGACAAATAAGCGTTCTATAGGTTTATTTCGCTTAATTGCTTACTCTTGAGTAGAACTGCATGTTCAGTCCAGAAATAAGCACCTTTGTAAAATGAGGCAAATTGAAGCAAAACACATTGATGGAGTGTCAGAATGCATAGATAGAATACTAATATGCGATCTATAGGTTTTTTTTCGCTTAGTTGCTTACTCTTGAGTAGAACTGCATGTTCACTCCAGAAATAAGCACCTTTGTAAAATGAGCCAAATTGAAGCAAAACACATTGTTGGAGTGTCAGAATGCACAGATAGAAGACAAATAAGCGTTCTATAGGTTTATTTCGCTTAGTTGCTTACTGTTGAGTAGAACTTCATGTTCACTCCAGAAATAAGCACCTTTGTAAAATGAGCCAAATTGAAGCAAAACACATTGTTGGAGTGTCAGAATGCATAGATAGAAGGCAGATAAGCGTTCTATGGCTTTATTTCTCTTAGTTGCTTACTCATGAGTAGAACTGCATGTGGACTCCAGAAATATGCACCTTTGTAAAATGAGCCAAATTGAAGCAAAACACATTGTTGGAGTGTCAGATTGCACAGATAGAAAGCAAATAAGCGTTCTATAGGTTTATTTCGCTTAGTTGCTTACTCTTGAGTAGAAATGCATGTTCACTCCAGAAATAAGCACCTTTGTAAAATGAGCCAAATTGAAGCAAAACACATTGTTGGAGTGTCAGATTGCACAGATAGAAGACAAATAAGCGTTCTATAGGTTTATTTCGCTTAATTGCTTACTCTTGAGTAGAACTGCATGTTCACTCCAGAAATAAGAACCTTTGTAAAATGAGCCAAATTGAAGCAGAACACATTGTTGGAGTGTCAGAATGCACAGATAGAAGAAAAGTAAGCGTTCTATAGGTTTATTTCGCTTAGTTGCTTACTCTTGAGTAGAACTGCATGTTCACTCCAGAAATAAGCACCTTTGTAAAATGAGCCAAATTGAAGTGAAACATATTGGTGGAGTGTCAGAATGCACAGATAGAAGACAAATAAGCGTTCTATAGGTTTATTTCGCTTAATTGCTTACTCTTGAGTAGAACTGCATGTTCAGTCCAGAAATAAGCACCTTTGTAAAATGAGCCAAATTGAAGCAGAACACATTGTTGGAGTGTCAGAATGCATAGATAGAAGATAAATAAGCGATCTATAGGTTTATTTCGCTTAGTTGCTTACTCTTGAGTAGAACTGCATGTTCACTCCAGAAATGAGCACATTTGTAAAATGAGCCAAATTGAAGCAAAACATATTGGTGGAATGTCAGAATGCATAGATAGAAGACAAATAAGCGTTCTATAGGTTTATTTCGCTTAGTTGCTTACTCTTGAGTAGATATGCATGTGAACTACCGAAATAAGCACCTTTGTAACATGAGCCAAATTGAAGCAAAACACATGGTTGGAGTGTCAGATTGCACAGATAGAAGACAAAAAAGCGTTCTATAGGTTTATTTCGCTTAATTGCTTACTCTTGAGTAGAACTGAATGTTCACTCCAGAAATAAGCACCTTTGTAAAATGAGCCAAATTGAAGCAGAACACATTGTTGGAGTGTCAGAATGCACAGATAGAAGACAAGTAAGCGTTCTATAGGTTTATTTCGCTTAGTTGCTTACTCTTGAGTAGAACTGCATGTTCACTCCAGAAATAAGCACCTTTGTAAAATGAGCCAAATTGAAGCGAAACATATTGGTGGAGTGTCAGAATGCACAGATA
>NC_142599.1:42653382-42662116 GCF_965207765.1 Zootoca vivipara | reverse complement strand
CTCTCCGGCGGGTAGACCGGGGCAAGCGGCGCCCTTGCGAGTCGACCGGGAAGACTTGCTTTCTCTCAGGTAGACCGGGACGTCCCAGGCTCTCCGGCGAGTAGACCGGGGCAATCGGCGGGTAGACCGGGAAGACTTGCTTTCTCCGGGTAGACCGGACGCCCCAGCCTCTCCGGCGAGTAGACCGGGGCAACCGACGTGGAAGGGCGGGTAGACCGGGAGGCTTTGCTTTCGGGGAAGTAGACCGGGAAGCCCCAGCCTCTCCGGCGGGTAGACCGGGGCAACCGGCGCCCTTGCGAGTCGACCGGGAAGACTTGCTTTCTCTCAGGTAGACCGGGACGTCCCAGGCTCTCCGGCGAGTAGACCGGGAGGCCTTGCTTTCGGAGAGGTAGACCGGGAAGCCCCAGACTCTCCGGCGAGTAGACCGGGGCAACCGGCGGGTAGACCGGGAAGACTTGCTTTCTCCGGGTAGACCGGACGCCCCAGCCTCTCCGGCGAGTAGACCGGGGCAACCGACGCGGAAGGGCGGGTAGACCGGGAGGCTTTGCTTTCGGGGAAGTAGACCGGGAAGCCCCAGCCTCTCCGGCGGGTAGACCGGGGCAAGCGGCGCCCTTGCGAGTCGACCGGGAAGACTTGCTTTCTCTCAGGTAGACCGGGACGTCCCAGGCTCTCCGGCGAGTAGACCGGGAGGCCTTGCTTTCTCTCAGGTAGACCGGGAAGCCCCAGACTCTCCGGCGAGTAGACCGGGGCAACCGGCGGGCAGACCGGGAAGACTTGCTTTCTCCGGGTAGACCGGACGCCCCAGCCTCTCCGGCGAGTAGACCGGGACAACCGACGCGGAAGGGCGGGTAGACCGGGAGGCTTTGCATTCGGGGAAGTAGACCGGGAAGCCCCAGCCTCTCCGGCGGGTAGACCGGGGCAACCGGCGCCCTTGCGAGTCGACCGGGTAGACTTGCTTTCTCTCAGGTAGACCGGGACGTCCCAGGCTCTCCGGCGAGTAGACCGGGAGGCCTTGCTTTCTCTCAGGTAGACCGGGAAGCCCCAGACTCTCCGGCGAGTAGACCGGGGCAACCGGCGGGTAGACCGGGAAGACTTGCTTTCTCCGGGTAGACCGGACGCCCCAGCCTCTCCGGCGAGTAGACCGGGGCAACCGACGCGGAAGGGCGGGTAGACCGGGAGGCTTTGCATTCGGGGAAGTAGACCGGGAAGCCCCAGCCTCTCCGGCGGGTAGACCGGGGCAACCGGCGCCCTTGCGAGTCGACCGGGAAGACTTGCTTTCTCTCAGGTAGACCGGGACGTCCCAGGCTCTCCGGCGAGTAGACCGGGAGGCCTTGCTTTCGGGGAGGTAGACCGGGAAGCCCCAGACTCTCCGGCGAGTAGACCGGGGCAACCGGCGGGTAGACCGGGAAGACTTGCTTTCTCCGGGTAGACCGGACGTCCCAGCCTCTCCGGCGGGTAGACCGGGGCAACCGGCGCCCTTGCGAGTCGACCGGGAAGACTTGCTTTCTCTCAGGTAGACCGGGAAGCCCCAGACTCTCCGGCGAGTAGACCGGGGCAACCGGCGGGTAGACCGGGAAGACTTGCTTTCTCCGGGTAGACCGGACGCCCCAGCCTCTCCGGCGAGTAGACCGGGACAACCGACGCGGAAGGGCGGGTAGACCGGGAGGCTTTGCTTTCGGGGAAGTAGACCGGGAAGCCCCAGCCTCTCCGGCGGGTAGACCGGGGCAAGCGGCGCCCTTGCGAGTCGACCGGGAAGACTTGCTTTCTCTCAGGTAGACCGGGACGTCCCAGGCTCTCCGGCGAGTAGACCGGGGCAACCGGCGGGTAGACCGGGAAGACTTGCTTTCTCCGGGTAGACCGGACGCCCCAGCCTCTCCGGCGAGTAGACCGGGACAACCGACGCGGAAGGGCGGGTAGACCGGGAGGCTTTGCTTTCGGGGAAGTAGACCGGGAAGCCCCAGCCTCTCCGGCGGGTAGACCGGGGCAAGCGGCGCCCTTGCGAGTCGACCGGGAAGACTTGCTTTCTCTCAGGTAGACCGGGACGTCCCAGGCTCTCCGGCGAGTAGACCGGGGCAATCGGCGGGTAGACCGGGAAGACTTGCTTTCTCCGGGTAGACCGGACGCCCCAGCCTCTCCGGCGAGTAGACCGGGGCAACCGACGTGGAAGGGCGGGTAGACCGGGAGGCTTTGCTTTCGGGGAAGTAGACCGGGAAGCCCCAGCCTCTCCGGCGGGTAGACCGGGGCAAGCGGCGCCCTTGCGAGTCGACCGGGAAGACTTGCTTTCTCTCAGGTAGACCGGGACGTCCCAGGCTCTCCGGCGAGTAGACCGGGAGGCCTTGCTTTCGGAGAGGTAGACCGGGAAGCCCCAGACTCTCCGGCGAGTAGACCGGGGCAACCGGCGGGTAGACCGGGAAGACTTGCTTTCTCCGGGTAGACCGGACGCCCCAGCCTCTCCGGCGAGTAGACCGGGGCAACCGACGCGGAAGGGCGGGTAGACCGGGAGGCTTTGCTTTCGGGGAAGTAGACCGGGAAGCCCCAGCCTCTCCGGCGGGTAGACCGGGGCAAGCGGCGCCCTTGCGAGTCGACCGGGAAGACTTGCTTTCTCTCAGGTAGACCGGGACGTCCCAGGCTCTCCGGCGAGTAGACCGGGAGGCCTTGCTTTCTCTCAGGTAGACCGGGAAGCCCCAGACTCTCCGGCGAGTAGACCGGGGCAACCGGCGGGCAGACCGGGAAGACTTGCTTTCTCCGGGTAGACCGGACGCCCCAGCCTCTCCGGCGAGTAGACCGGGACAACCGACGCGGAAGGGCGGGTAGACCGGGAGGCTTTGCATTCGGGGAAGTAGACCGGGAAGCCCCAGCCTCTCCGGCGGGTAGACCGGGGCAACCGGCGCCCTTGCGAGTCGACCGGGTAGACTTGCTTTCTCTCAGGTAGACCGGGACGTCCCAGGCTCTCCGGCGAGTAGACCGGGAGGCCTTGCTTTCTCTCAGGTAGACCGGGAAGCCCCAGACTCTCCGGCGAGTAGACCGGGGCAACCGGCGGGTAGACCGGGAAGACTTGCTTTCTCCGGGTAGACCGGACGCCCCAGCCTCTCCGGCGAGTAGACCGGGGCAACCGACGCGGAAGGGCGGGTAGACCGGGAGGCTTTGCATTCGGGGAAGTAGACCGGGAAGCCCCAGCCTCTCCGGCGGGTAGACCGGGGCAACCGGCGCCCTTGCGAGTCGACCGGGAAGACTTGCTTTCTCTCAGGTAGACCGGGACGTCCCAGGCTCTCCGGCGAGTAGACCGGGAGGCCTTGCTTTCGGGGAGGTAGACCGGGAAGCCCCAGACTCTCCGGCGAGTAGACCGGGGCAACCGGCGGGTAGACCGGGAAGACTTGCTTTCTCCGGGTAGACCGGACGTCCCAGCCTCTCCGGCGGGTAGACCGGGGCAACCGGCGCCCTTGCGAGTCGACCGGGAAGACTTGCTTTCTCTCAGGTAGACCGGGAAGCCCCAGACTCTCCGGCGAGTAGACCGGGGCAACCGGCGGGTAGACCGGGAAGACTTGCTTTCTCCGGGTAGACCGGACGCCCCAGCCTCTCCGGCGAGTAGACCGGGACAACCGACGCGGAAGGGCGGGTAGACCGGGAGGCTTTGCTTTCGGGGAAGTAGACCGGGAAGCCCCAGCCTCTCCGGCGGGTAGACCGGGGCAACCGGCGCCCTTGCGAGTCGACCGGGAAGACTTGCTTTCTCTCAGGTAGACCGGGACGTCCCAGGCTCTCCGGCGAGTAGACCGGGGCAACCGGCGGGTAGACCGGGAAGACTTGCTTTCTCCGGGTAGACCAGACGTCCCAGCCTCTCCGACGAGTAGACCGGAGCAACCGACGCGGAAGGGCGAGTAGACCGGGAGGCCTTGCTTTCGGGGAGGTAGACCGGGAAGCCCCAGCCTCTCCGGCGAGTAGACCGGGGCAACCGGCGGGTAGACCGGGAAGACTTGCTTTCTCCGGGTAGACCGGACGTCCCAGCCTCTCCGGCGGGTAGACCGGGGCAACCGGCGCCCTTGCGAGTCGACCGGGAAGACTTGCTTTCTCTCAGGTAGACCGGGAAGCCCCAGACTCTCCGGCGAGTAGACCGGGGCAACCGGCGGGTAGACCGGGAAGACTTGCTTTCTCCGGGTAGACCGGACGCCCCAGCCTCTCCGGCGAGTAGACCGGGACAACCGACGCGGAAGGGCGGGTAGACCGGGAGGCTTTGCTTTCGGGGAAGTAGACCGGGAAGCCCCAGCCTCTCCGGCGGGTAGACCGGGGCAAGCGGCGCCCTTGCGAGTCGACCGGGAAGACTTGCTTTCTCTCAGGTAGACCGGGACGTCCCAGGCTCTCCGGCGAGTAGACCGGGGCAACCGGCGGGTAGACCGGGAAGACTTGCTTTCTCCGGGTAGACCGGACGCCCCAGCCTCTCCGGCGAGTAGACCGGGACAACCGACGCGGAAGGGCGGGTAGACCGGGAGGCTTTGCTTTCGGGGAAGTAGACCGGGAAGCCCCAGCCTCTCCGGCGGGTAGACCGGGGCAAGCGGCGCCCTTGCGAGTCGACCGGGAAGACTTGCTTTCTCTCAGGTAGACCGGGACGTCCCAGGCTCTCCGGCGAGTAGACCGGGGCAATCGGCGGGTAGACCGGGAAGACTTGCTTTCTCCGGGTAGACCGGACGCCCCAGCCTCTCCGGCGAGTAGACCGGGGCAACCGACGTGGAAGGGCGGGTAGACCGGGAGGCTTTGCTTTCGGGGAAGTAGACCGGGAAGCCCCAGCCTCTCCGGCGGGTAGACCGGGGCAAGCGGCGCCCTTGCGAGTCGACCGGGAAGACTTGCTTTCTCTCAGGTAGACCGGGACGTCCCAGGCTCTCCGGCGAGTAGACCGGGAGGCCTTGCTTTCGGAGAGGTAGACCGGGAAGCCCCAGACTCTCCGGCGAGTAGACCGGGGCAACCGGCGGGTAGACCGGGAAGACTTGCTTTCTCCGGGTAGACCGGACGCCCCAGCCTCTCCGGCGAGTAGACCGGGGCAACCGACGCGGAAGGGCGGGTAGACCGGGAGGCTTTGCTTTCGGGGAAGTAGACCGGGAAGCCCCAGCCTCTCCGGCGGGTAGACCGGGGCAAGCGGCGCCCTTGCGAGTCGACCGGGAAGACTTGCTTTCTCTCAGGTAGACCGGGACGTCCCAGGCTCTCCGGCGAGTAGACCGGGAGGCCTTGCTTTCTCTCAGGTAGACCGGGAAGCCCCAGACTCTCCGGCGAGTAGACCGGGGCAACCGGCGGGCAGACCGGGAAGACTTGCTTTCTCCGGGTAGACCGGACGCCCCAGCCTCTCCGGCGAGTAGACCGGGACAACCGACGCGGAAGGGCGGGTAGACCGGGAGGCTTTGCATTCGGGGAAGTAGACCGGGAAGCCCCAGCCTCTCCGGCGGGTAGACCGGGGCAACCGGCGCCCTTGCGAGTCGACCGGGTAGACTTGCTTTCTCTCAGGTAGACCGGGACGTCCCAGGCTCTCCGGCGAGTAGACCGGGAGGCCTTGCTTTCTCTCAGGTAGACCGGGAAGCCCCAGACTCTCCGGCGAGTAGACCGGGGCAACCGGCGGGTAGACCGGGAAGACTTGCTTTCTCCGGGTAGACCGGACGCCCCAGCCTCTCCGGCGAGTAGACCGGGGCAACCGACGCGGAAGGGCGGGTAGACCGGGAGGCTTTGCATTCGGGGAAGTAGACCGGGAAGCCCCAGCCTCTCCGGCGGGTAGACCGGGGCAACCGGCGCCCTTGCGAGTCGACCGGGAAGACTTGCTTTCTCTCAGGTAGACCGGGACGTCCCAGGCTCTCCGGCGAGTAGACCGGGAGGCCTTGCTTTCGGGGAGGTAGACCGGGAAGCCCCAGACTCTCCGGCGAGTAGACCGGGGCAACCGGCGGGTAGACCGGGAAGACTTGCTTTCTCCGGGTAGACCGGACGTCCCAGCCTCTCCGGCGGGTAGACCGGGGCAACCGGCGCCCTTGCGAGTCGACCGGGAAGACTTGCTTTCTCTCAGGTAGACCGGGAAGCCCCAGACTCTCCGGCGAGTAGACCGGGGCAACCGGCGGGTAGACCGGGAAGACTTGCTTTCTCCGGGTAGACCGGACGCCCCAGCCTCTCCGGCGAGTAGACCGGGACAACCGACGCGGAAGGGCGGGTAGACCGGGAGGCTTTGCTTTCGGGGAAGTAGACCGGGAAGCCCCAGCCTCTCCGGCGGGTAGACCGGGGCAACCGGCGCCCTTGCGAGTCGACCGGGAAGACTTGCTTTCTCTCAGGTAGACCGGGACGTCCCAGGCTCTCCGGCGAGTAGACCGGGGCAACCGGCGGGTAGACCGGGAAGACTTGCTTTCTCCGGGTAGACCAGACGTCCCAGCCTCTCCGACGAGTAGACCGGAGCAACCGACGCGGAAGGGCGAGTAGACCGGGAGGCCTTGCTTTCGGGGAGGTAGACCGGGAAGCCCCAGCCTCTCCGGCGGGTAGACCGGGGCAAGCGGCGCCCTTGCGAGTCGACCGGAAAGACTTGCTTTCTCTCAGGTAGACCGGGACGTCCCAGGCTCTCCGGCGAGTAGACCGGGAGGCCTTGCTTTCGGGGAGGTAGACCGGGAAGCCCCAGACTCTCCGGCGAGTAGACCGCGGCAACCGGCGGGTAGACCGGGAAGACTTGCTTTCTCCGGGTAGACCAGACGTCCCAGCCTCTCCGGCGAGTAGCCCGGGAAAACCGGCGCGGAAGGGCGGGTAGACCGGGAGGCCTTGCTTTCGGAGAGGTAGACCGGGAAGCCCCAGACTCTCCGGCGAGTAGACCGGGGCAACCGGCGGGTAGACCGGGAAGACTTGCTTTCTCCGGGTAGACCGGACGCCCCAGCCTCTCCGGCGAGTAGACCGGGGCAACCGACGTGGAAGGGCGGGTAGACCGGGAGGCTTTGCTTTCGGGGAAGTAGACCGGGAAGCCCCAGCCTCTCCGGCGGGTAGACCGGGGCAAGCGGCGCCCTTGCGAGTCGACCGGGAAGACTTGCTTTCTCTCAGGTAGACCGGGACGTCCCAGGCTCTCCGGCGAGTAGACCGGGAGGCCTTGCTTTCTCTCAGGTAGACCGGGAAGCCCCAGACTCTCCGGCGAGTAGACCGGGGCAACCGGCGGGTAGACCGGGAAGACTTGCTTTCTCCGGGTAGACCGGACGCCCCAGCCTCTCCGGCGAGTAGACCGGGGCAACCGACGCGGAAGGGCGGGTAGACCGGGAGGCTTTGCTTTCGGGGAAGTAGACCGGGAAGCCCCAGCCTCTCCGGCGGGTAGACCGGGGCAAGCGGCGCCCTTGCGAGTCGACCGGGAAGACTTGCTTTCTCTCAGGTAGACCGGGACGTCCCAGGCTCTCCGGCGAGTAGACCGGGAGGCCTTGCTTTCTCTCAGGTAGACCGGGAAGCCCCAGACTCTCCGGCGAGTAGACCGGGGCAACCGGCGGGCAGACCGGGAAGACTTGCTTTCTCCGGGTAGACCGGACGCCCCAGCCTCTCCGGCGAGTAGACCGGGACAACCGACGCGGAAGGGCGGGTAGACCGGGAGGCTTTGCATTCGGGGAAGTAGACCGGGAAGCCCCAGCCTCTCCGACGAGTAGACCGGGGAAACCGGCGCGGAAGGGCGGGTAGACCGGGCGGCTTTGCTTTCGGGGAAGTAGACCGGGAAGCCCCAGACTCTCCGGCGAGCAGACCGGAGTGGAACCAAGGGCCCGTCGACCGGGCAACGCTGCCAGCTTCCGCCTGGTAGACCGGGAGGCCGTGCTTTCGGGGAGGTAGACCGGGAAGCCCCAGGCTCTCCGGCGAGTAGACCGGGGCAACCGGCGGGTAGACCGGGAAGACTTGCTTTCTCCGGGTAGACCGGAAGCGCCAGCCTCTCCGGCGAGTAGACCGGGACGTCCCAGCCTGGGCAATGCTTCCAGTCCCACCGGACCGCTCCTTCTGTCGCTGGCTGGCCGGCCGGCCGTCCCTACTTCCGGCCGTCCCTTCTTCCTTTTGGTTGTTTGTGTGTGTGTTTGGGTGGGGGGGCAGGTAGACCGGCAGAACGGGGGCCTGATGGTGCAGAGAGCCGCCGTCTCCTGACTCATCTATGGGTAGACCGGGCTACCCGTCGTCCCTTCTACCCAAGAAAGGGAGCGAGCGAGCGAGCGGTTTCTGCTTTCCTCTTTTTCTTTTGCAACAACTCAAGTTGTTACCGAGCAGCAGCGCCCCTAGTGGCGGTCAAGCTGGTACCGCAGGAGGCTAGGGCTCAAACCTCCATCGACTAAGCGGAAGGTGTGGGTCCTATAGGTTTCTACGGGTAGACCGGCACGGCAGGGGAGCCGCGGACGCCACCTATCGGAGTGAATTCGCAGCAGCCCCAAGGAGGGGCTTCCGAGGCGGCGCCGTCTTGTCGGAGCGGCGGCGCCGGCGGCTCAGCCACCGGCCCGTGATGCCGGGTCGGGACGGCAGGCGCCTGCAGATTATTGGCGACAGGGTTTTCAGGACCCTCTGGAGAACCGCAGAAGACGACCCAACCGCGCTCCCCGGTCAGTGTGGACCCACTGCGGCAGGGCAGGCGCGCTGCGTCGTACGCTTCGGGTTCCCTAAGAGAAGCGGTGAGCAGCCTCGTCCGATCCCGCCGGCCTTCGGGTCTCTGCCGGGAGAGGAGCAAGCGAGGTGGGCGAGCGGCTGGCGGCGGGCTGCGACCCCGGCTCCGGGACCCGAGAAC
>NC_142599.1:42633382-42643382 GCF_965207765.1 Zootoca vivipara | reverse complement strand
GAGAGAGAGAGAGAGAGAGAGAGAGTGATACTTGTGTCCATCTCTCTCTCTCTCTCTCTCTCTCTCTCTGTGTGTGTGTGTGTGTGTGTGTGTCTCCCCCACACAAGCACATGCTCTGTTTGAGTCTATGCTTGCATGAGAGAGATATTTTGTGTCTTTCAGTCTCCCTCCCCCGCAAAAGAGTTTTGTTTTGTGTTTTCTTTGTTTGTGTGTTGTGTGTGTGTGTGTGAGAGAGAGAGAGAGAGATTTTGTGTCCATTTCTGTCTCCCCTGCACACTTGAGTGCGAGTGCGAGGTGTATTTGATTCCTGTCCTCTCTCTGTCTCCTCGGCACAAGCACATGCTCTGTTTCAGTGTATGCCAGCGTGAGAGAGATATCTTGTGTCTTTCCGTCTCCCTCCCTCGCAAACAAGTTTGTTCCGCGTTGCGTGCGTGCGTTCGATATTGTCCCTGTTGTTGTTATTCTGCGTGCGTCCATGCAGTCGAAATGGGGGTTTGTGCGTTTGTGTATGTGTTTGTGTGTCCTGGCCTGCCTGGGTCTCTCTCTCTTTTTGATATATTTTGGGTCCGTCTCTCTGTGTCTGTCTCTGTCCCCCGCAAGCAAGGACGTGGGTGTATTTTTATATGTCTCTCTCTCTCTCTCTCTCTCTCTCTCTCTCTCTCTCTCTCTCTCTCTCTCTCTGTGTGTGTGTGTGTGTGTGTGTGAGAGAGAGAGAGAGAGAGAGAGAGAAGCACCTTAGAGACCACCTAAGTTTTTCATCGCTATGAGGTTTCGTGAGCATGCACACTTCTTCAGGCACACGAAAGCTCGTAGCGATGACAAACCTAGTTCCTCTCTAAGGTGCTACTGCTGCAAGAATATACCCCATCCAGCCCACTGACTCGCACCGTTGCGTGGTCCCCCGTAAAGAAGGGTCGTCCGAACGCCTGTCCTCTACGAACCCCAGTTCCCATTGCTGTAATGGGTTGACCGGGTGTTTCATTCGGATGGGATCCATTCAGCCCTGAGTGCACACTGGAAGGTAAGATCCTTGAAGCTGAGGCCTCAATACTTTGGCCACCCCACGAGAAGAGAAGACTCCCTGGAAAAGACCCTGACGTTGGGAAAGATGGAAGGCACAAGGAGAAGGGGACGACAGAGGACCAGATAAGGTTGGAAGGTGTTCTCGTGGCTACCAACAGGAGTCTGACCAAACTGCGGGAGGCAGTGGAAGACAGGAGTGCATGGCGAAGAGTCGGACACGACTAAACGACAACAATCTTGTCAAATGGTTACTGTCTTGCTGTCTGTCTCTCTGTATCCCCGTGTCTGTGTCTACCCCGTACGCAAGGGAAGCCATGCCGTGTGCTCCACCCCCCCCCGAAAAGGCACACCAAGTGTTTTCTCCCTTAATGCCCCTGCGGGTCGACCGGGCGTTTCATTCAAATGGGCCACTCACTGCACTCTAACCGAGAGTTGTGAAGGGACGGCGCCCCTAGTGGCGGCTGAGCTGGTACCGGGGAGCCTCAGCCCCTCCGGCGGGTAGACCGGGAAGAAATGCTTTCTCCGGGTAGACCGGACGTCCCAGACTCTCCGACGAGTAGACCGGGAGGCCTTGCTTTCGGGGAGGTAGACCGGGAAGCCCCAGATTCTCCGGCGAGTAGACCGCGGCAACCGGCGGGTAGACCGGGAAGACTTGCTTTCTCCGGGTAGACCAGACGTCCCAGCCTCTCCGGCGAGTAGCCCGGGAAAACCGGCGCGGAAGGGCGGGTAGACCGGGAGGCCTTGCTTTGGGAGAGGTAGACCGGGAAGCCCCAGACTCTCCGGCGAGTAGACCGGGGCAACCGGCGGGTAGACCGGGAAGACTTGCTTTCTCCGGGTAGACCGGACGCCCCAGCCTCTCCGGCGAGTAGACCGGGGCAACCGACGCGGAAGGGCGGGTAGACCGGGAGGCTTTGCATTCGGGGAAGTAGACCGGGAAGCCCCAGCCTCTCCGGCGGGTAGACCGGGGCAACCGGCGCCCTTGCGAGTCGACCGGGAAGACTTGCTTTCTCTCAGGTAGACCGGGACGTCCCAGGCTCTCCGGCGAGTAGACCGGGAGGCCTTGCTTTCGGGGAGGTAGACCGGGAAGCCCCAGACTCTCCGGCGAGTAGACCGGGGCAACCGGCGGGTAGACCGGGAAGACTTGCTTTCTCCGGGTAGACCGGACGTCCCAGCCTCTCCGGCGGGTAGACCGGGGCAACCGGCGCCCTTGCGAGTCGACCGGGAAGACTTGCTTTCTCTCAGGTAGACCGGGAAGCCCCAGACTCTCCGGCGAGTAGACCGGGGCAACCGGCGGGTAGACCGGGAAGACTTGCTTTCTCCGGGTAGACCGGACGCCCCAGCCTCTCCGGCGAGTAGACCGGGACAACCGACGCGGAAGGGCGGGTAGACCGGGAGGCTTTGCTTTCGGGGAAGTAGACCGGGAAGCCCCAGCCTCTCCGGCGGGTAGACCGGGGCAAGCGGCGCCCTTGCGAGTCGACCGGGAAGACTTGCTTTCTCTCAGGTAGACCGGGACGTCCCAGGCTCTCCGGCGAGTAGACCGGGGCAACCGGCGGGTAGACCGGGAAGACTTGCTTTCTCCGGGTAGACCGGACGCCCCAGCCTCTCCGGCGAGTAGACCGGGACAACCGACGCGGAAGGGCGGGTAGACCGGGAGGCTTTGCTTTCGGGGAAGTAGACCGGGAAGCCCCAGCCTCTCCGGCGGGTAGACCGGGGCAAGCGGCGCCCTTGCGAGTCGACCGGGAAGACTTGCTTTCTCTCAGGTAGACCGGGACGTCCCAGGCTCTCCGGCGAGTAGACCGGGGCAATCGGCGGGTAGACCGGGAAGACTTGCTTTCTCCGGGTAGACCGGACGCCCCAGCCTCTCCGGCGAGTAGACCGGGGCAACCGACGTGGAAGGGCGGGTAGACCGGGAGGCTTTGCTTTCGGGGAAGTAGACCGGGAAGCCCCAGCCTCTCCGGCGGGTAGACCGGGGCAAGCGGCGCCCTTGCGAGTCGACCGGGAAGACTTGCTTTCTCTCAGGTAGACCGGGACGTCCCAGGCTCTCCGGCGAGTAGACCGGGAGGCCTTGCTTTCGGAGAGGTAGACCGGGAAGCCCCAGACTCTCCGGCGAGTAGACCGGGGCAACCGGCGGGTAGACCGGGAAGACTTGCTTTCTCCGGGTAGACCGGACGCCCCAGCCTCTCCGGCGAGTAGACCGGGGCAACCGACGCGGAAGGGCGGGTAGACCGGGAGGCTTTGCTTTCGGGGAAGTAGACCGGGAAGCCCCAGCCTCTCCGGCGGGTAGACCGGGGCAAGCGGCGCCCTTGCGAGTCGACCGGGAAGACTTGCTTTCTCTCAGGTAGACCGGGACGTCCCAGGCTCTCCGGCGAGTAGACCGGGAGGCCTTGCTTTCTCTCAGGTAGACCGGGAAGCCCCAGACTCTCCGGCGAGTAGACCGGGGCAACCGGCGGGCAGACCGGGAAGACTTGCTTTCTCCGGGTAGACCGGACGCCCCAGCCTCTCCGGCGAGTAGACCGGGACAACCGACGCGGAAGGGCGGGTAGACCGGGAGGCTTTGCATTCGGGGAAGTAGACCGGGAAGCCCCAGCCTCTCCGGCGGGTAGACCGGGGCAACCGGCGCCCTTGCGAGTCGACCGGGTAGACTTGCTTTCTCTCAGGTAGACCGGGACGTCCCAGGCTCTCCGGCGAGTAGACCGGGAGGCCTTGCTTTCTCTCAGGTAGACCGGGAAGCCCCAGACTCTCCGGCGAGTAGACCGGGGCAACCGGCGGGTAGACCGGGAAGACTTGCTTTCTCCGGGTAGACCGGACGCCCCAGCCTCTCCGGCGAGTAGACCGGGGCAACCGACGCGGAAGGGCGGGTAGACCGGGAGGCTTTGCATTCGGGGAAGTAGACCGGGAAGCCCCAGCCTCTCCGGCGGGTAGACCGGGGCAACCGGCGCCCTTGCGAGTCGACCGGGAAGACTTGCTTTCTCTCAGGTAGACCGGGACGTCCCAGGCTCTCCGGCGAGTAGACCGGGAGGCCTTGCTTTCGGGGAGGTAGACCGGGAAGCCCCAGACTCTCCGGCGAGTAGACCGGGGCAACCGGCGGGTAGACCGGGAAGACTTGCTTTCTCCGGGTAGACCGGACGTCCCAGCCTCTCCGGCGGGTAGACCGGGGCAACCGGCGCCCTTGCGAGTCGACCGGGAAGACTTGCTTTCTCTCAGGTAGACCGGGAAGCCCCAGACTCTCCGGCGAGTAGACCGGGGCAACCGGCGGGTAGACCGGGAAGACTTGCTTTCTCCGGGTAGACCGGACGCCCCAGCCTCTCCGGCGAGTAGACCGGGACAACCGACGCGGAAGGGCGGGTAGACCGGGAGGCTTTGCTTTCGGGGAAGTAGACCGGGAAGCCCCAGCCTCTCCGGCGGGTAGACCGGGGCAAGCGGCGCCCTTGCGAGTCGACCGGGAAGACTTGCTTTCTCTCAGGTAGACCGGGACGTCCCAGGCTCTCCGGCGAGTAGACCGGGGCAACCGGCGGGTAGACCGGGAAGACTTGCTTTCTCCGGGTAGACCGGACGCCCCAGCCTCTCCGGCGAGTAGACCGGGACAACCGACGCGGAAGGGCGGGTAGACCGGGAGGCTTTGCTTTCGGGGAAGTAGACCGGGAAGCCCCAGCCTCTCCGGCGGGTAGACCGGGGCAACCGGCGCCCTTGCGAGTCGACCGGGAAGACTTGCTTTCTCTCAGGTAGACCGGGACGTCCCAGGCTCTCCGGCGAGTAGACCGGGGCAATCGGCGGGTAGACCGGGAAGACTTGCTTTCTCCGGGTAGACCGGACGCCCCAGCCTCTCCGGCGAGTAGACCGGGGCAACCGACGTGGAAGGGCGGGTAGACCGGGAGGCTTTGCTTTCGGGGAAGTAGACCGGGAAGCCCCAGCCTCTCCGGCGGGTAGACCGGGGCAAGCGGCGCCCTTGCGAGTCGACCGGGAAGACTTGCTTTCTCTCAGGTAGACCGGGACGTCCCAGGCTCTCCGGCGAGTAGACCGGGAGGCCTTGCTTTCGGAGAGGTAGACCGGGAAGCCCCAGACTCTCCGGCGAGTAGACCGGGGCAACCGGCGGGTAGACCGGGAAGACTTGCTTTCTCCGGGTAGACCGGACGCCCCAGCCTCTCCGGCGAGTAGACCGGGGCAACCGACGCGGAAGGGCGGGTAGACCGGGAGGCTTTGCTTTCGGGGAAGTAGACCGGGAAGCCCCAGCCTCTCCGGCGGGTAGACCGGGGCAAGCGGCGCCCTTGCGAGTCGACCGGGAAGACTTGCTTTCTCTCAGGTAGACCGGGACGTCCCAGGCTCTCCGGCGAGTAGACCGGGAGGCCTTGCTTTCTCTCAGGTAGACCGGGAAGCCCCAGACTCTCCGGCGAGTAGACCGGGGCAACCGGCGGGCAGACCGGGAAGACTTGCTTTCTCCGGGTAGACCGGACGCCCCAGCCTCTCCGGCGAGTAGACCGGGACAACCGACGCGGAAGGGCGGGTAGACCGGGAGGCTTTGCATTCGGGGAAGTAGACCGGGAAGCCCCAGCCTCTCCGGCGGGTAGACCGGGGCAACCGGCGCCCTTGCGAGTCGACCGGGTAGACTTGCTTTCTCTCAGGTAGACCGGGACGTCCCAGGCTCTCCGGCGAGTAGACCGGGAGGCCTTGCTTTCTCTCAGGTAGACCGGGAAGCCCCAGACTCTCCGGCGAGTAGACCGGGGCAACCGGCGGGTAGACCGGGAAGACTTGCTTTCTCCGGGTAGACCGGACGCCCCAGCCTCTCCGGCGAGTAGACCGGGGCAACCGACGCGGAAGGGCGGGTAGACCGGGAGGCTTTGCATTCGGGGAAGTAGACCGGGAAGCCCCAGCCTCTCCGGCGGGTAGACCGGGGCAACCGGCGCCCTTGCGAGTCGACCGGGAAGACTTGCTTTCTCTCAGGTAGACCGGGACGTCCCAGGCTCTCCGGCGAGTAGACCGGGAGGCCTTGCTTTCGGGGAGGTAGACCGGGAAGCCCCAGACTCTCCGGCGAGTAGACCGGGGCAACCGGCGGGTAGACCGGGAAGACTTGCTTTCTCCGGGTAGACCGGACGTCCCAGCCTCTCCGGCGGGTAGACCGGGGCAACCGGCGCCCTTGCGAGTCGACCGGGAAGACTTGCTTTCTCTCAGGTAGACCGGGAAGCCCCAGACTCTCCGGCGAGTAGACCGGGGCAACCGGCGGGTAGACCGGGAAGACTTGCTTTCTCCGGGTAGACCGGACGCCCCAGCCTCTCCGGCGAGTAGACCGGGACAACCGACGCGGAAGGGCGGGTAGACCGGGAGGCTTTGCTTTCGGGGAAGTAGACCGGGAAGCCCCAGCCTCTCCGGCGGGTAGACCGGGGCAAGCGGCGCCCTTGCGAGTCGACCGGGAAGACTTGCTTTCTCTCAGGTAGACCGGGACGTCCCAGGCTCTCCGGCGAGTAGACCGGGGCAACCGGCGGGTAGACCGGGAAGACTTGCTTTCTCCGGGTAGACCGGACGCCCCAGCCTCTCCGGCGAGTAGACCGGGACAACCGACGCGGAAGGGCGGGTAGACCGGGAGGCTTTGCTTTCGGGGAAGTAGACCGGGAAGCCCCAGCCTCTCCGGCGGGTAGACCGGGGCAACCGGCGCCCTTGCGAGTCGACCGGGAAGACTTGCTTTCTCTCAGGTAGACCGGGACGTCCCAGGCTCTCCGGCGAGTAGACCGGGGCAATCGGCGGGTAGACCGGGAAGACTTGCTTTCTCCGGGTAGACCGGACGCCCCAGCCTCTCCGGCGAGTAGACCGGGGCAACCGACGTGGAAGGGCGGGTAGACCGGGAGGCTTTGCTTTCGGGGAAGTAGACCGGGAAGCCCCAGCCTCTCCGGCGGGTAGACCGGGGCAAGCGGCGCCCTTGCGAGTCGACCGGGAAGACTTGCTTTCTCTCAGGTAGACCGGGACGTCCCAGGCTCTCCGGCGAGTAGACCGGGAGGCCTTGCTTTCGGAGAGGTAGACCGGGAAGCCCCAGACTCTCCGGCGAGTAGACCGGGGCAACCGGCGGGTAGACCGGGAAGACTTGCTTTCTCCGGGTAGACCGGACGCCCCAGCCTCTCCGGCGAGTAGACCGGGGCAACCGACGCGGAAGGGCGGGTAGACCGGGAGGCTTTGCTTTCGGGGAAGTAGACCGGGAAGCCCCAGCCTCTCCGGCGGGTAGACCGGGGCAAGCGGCGCCCTTGCGAGTCGACCGGGAAGACTTGCTTTCTCTCAGGTAGACCGGGACGTCCCAGGCTCTCCGGCGAGTAGACCGGGAGGCCTTGCTTTCTCTCAGGTAGACCGGGAAGCCCCAGACTCTCCGGCGAGTAGACCGGGGCAACCGGCGGGCAGACCGGGAAGACTTGCTTTCTCCGGGTAGACCGGACGCCCCAGCCTCTCCGGCGAGTAGACCGGGACAACCGACGCGGAAGGGCGGGTAGACCGGGAGGCTTTGCATTCGGGGAAGTAGACCGGGAAGCCCCAGCCTCTCCGGCGGGTAGACCGGGGCAACCGGCGCCCTTGCGAGTCGACCGGGTAGACTTGCTTTCTCTCAGGTAGACCGGGACGTCCCAGGCTCTCCGGCGAGTAGACCGGGAGGCCTTGCTTTCTCTCAGGTAGACCGGGAAGCCCCAGACTCTCCGGCGAGTAGACCGGGGCAACCGGCGGGTAGACCGGGAAGACTTGCTTTCTCCGGGTAGACCGGACGCCCCAGCCTCTCCGGCGAGTAGACCGGGGCAACCGACGCGGAAGGGCGGGTAGACCGGGAGGCTTTGCATTCGGGGAAGTAGACCGGGAAGCCCCAGCCTCTCCGGCGGGTAGACCGGGGCAACCGGCGCCCTTGCGAGTCGACCGGGAAGACTTGCTTTCTCTCAGGTAGACCGGGACGTCCCAGGCTCTCCGGCGAGTAGACCGGGAGGCCTTGCTTTCGGGGAGGTAGACCGGGAAGCCCCAGACTCTCCGGCGAGTAGACCGGGGCAACCGGCGGGTAGACCGGGAAGACTTGCTTTCTCCGGGTAGACCGGACGTCCCAGCCTCTCCGGCGGGTAGACCGGGGCAACCGGCGCCCTTGCGAGTCGACCGGGAAGACTTGCTTTCTCTCAGGTAGACCGGGAAGCCCCAGACTCTCCGGCGAGTAGACCGGGGCAACCGGCGGGTAGACCGGGAAGACTTGCTTTCTCCGGGTAGACCGGACGCCCCAGCCTCTCCGGCGAGTAGACCGGGACAACCGACGCGGAAGGGCGGGTAGACCGGGAGGCTTTGCTTTCGGGGAAGTAGACCGGGAAGCCCCAGCCTCTCCGGCGGGTAGACCGGGGCAACCGGCGCCCTTGCGAGTCGACCGGGAAGACTTGCTTTCTCTCAGGTAGACCGGGACGTCCCAGGCTCTCCGGCGAGTAGACCGGGGCAACCGGCGGGTAGACCGGGAAGACTTGCTTTCTCCGGGTAGACCAGACGTCCCAGCCTCTCCGACGAGTAGACCGGAGCAACCGACGCGGAAGGGCGAGTAGACCGGGAGGCCTTGCTTTCGGGGAGGTAGACCGGGAAGCCCCAGCCTCTCCGGCGGGTAGACCGGGGCAAGCGGCGCCCTTGCGAGTCGACCGGAAAGACTTGCTTTCTCTCAGGTAGACCGGGACGTCCCAGGCTCTCCGGCGAGTAGACCGGGAGGCCTTGCTTTCGGGGAGGTAGACCGGGAAGCCCCAGACTCTCCGGCGAGTAGACCGCGGCAACCGGCGGGTAGACCGGGAAGACTTGCTTTCTCCGGGTAGACCAGACGTCCCAGCCTCTCCGGCGAGTAGCCCGGGAAAACCGGCGCGGAAGGGCGGGTAGACCGGGAGGCCTTGCTTTCGGAGAGGTAGACCGGGAAGCCCCAGACTCTCCGGCGAGTAGACCGGGGCAACCGGCGGGTAGACCGGGAAGACTTGCTTTCTCCGGGTAGACCGGACGCCCCAGCCTCTCCGGCGAGTAGACCGGGGCAACCGACGCGGAAGGGCGGGTAGACCGGGAGGCTTTGCTTTCGGGGAAGTAGACCGGGAAGCCCCAGCCTCTCCGGCGGGTAGACCGGGGCAAGCGGCGCCCTTGCGAGTCGACCGGGAAGACTTGCTTTCTCTCAGGTAGACCGGGACGTCCCAGGCTCTCCGGCGAGTAGACCGGGAGGCCTTGCTTTCTCTCAGGTAGACCGGGAAGCCCCAGACTCTCCGGCGAGTAGACCGGGGCAACCGGCGGGCAGACCGGGAAGACTTGCTTTCTCCGGGTAGACCGGACGCCCCAGCCTCTCCGGCGAGTAGACCGGGACAACCGACGCGGAAGGGCGGGTAGACCGGGAGGCTTTGCATTCGGGGAAGTAGACCGGGAAGCCCCAGCCTCTCCGACGAGTAGACCGGGGAAACCGGCGCGGAAGGGCGGGTAGACCGGGCGGCTTTGCTTTCGGGGAAGTAGACCGGGAAGCCCCAGACTCTCCGGCGAGCAGACCGGAGTGGAACCAAGGGCCCGTCGACCGGGCAACGCTGCCAGCTTCCGCCTGGTAGACCGGGAGGCCGTGCTTTCGGGGAGGTAGACCGGGAAGCCCCAGGCTCTCCGGCGAGTAGACCGGGGCAACCGGCGGGTAGACCGGGAAGACTTGCTTTCTCCGGGTAGACCGGAAGCGCCAGCCTCTCCGGCGAGTAGACCGGGACGTCCCAGCCTGGGCAATGCTTCCAGTCCCACCGGACCGCTCCTTCTGTCGCTGGCTGGCCGGCCGGCCGTCCCTACTTCCGGCCGTCCCTTCTTCCTTTTGGTTGTTTGTGTGTGTGTTTGGGTGGGGGGGCAGGTAGACCGGCAGAACGGGGGCCTGATGGTGCAGAGAGCCGCCGTCTCCTGACTCATCTATGGGTAGACCGGGCTACCCGTCGTCCCTTCTACCCAAGAAAGGGAGCGAGCGAGCGAGCGGTTTCTGCTTTCCTCTTTTTCTTTTGCA
>NC_142599.1:42615882-42623382 GCF_965207765.1 Zootoca vivipara | reverse complement strand
ACCGGCACAACGCCGGGACCTTTGCTTATGAAGGTCTGCGGCGGGCAGGCAGGCAGGCAGGCAGGCAGGCAGGCAGGCAGGCAGGCAGGCAGGCAGGCAGGCCTTTCCCTCCCTCCCTCCCTCCCACCCACCGGGTAGACCGGCACAACGCCGGGACCTTTGCTTATGAAGGTCTGCGGCGGGCAGGCAGGCAGGCAGGCAGGCAGGCAGGCAGGCAGGCAGGCAGGCAGGCAGGCAGGCAGGCAGGCAGGCAGGCAGGCAGGCCTTTCCCTCCCTCCCTCCCTCCCACCCACCGGGTAGACCGGCACAACGCCGGGACCTTTGCTTATAAAGGTCTCTGGGATCTACCAGACAGACGGCGCCTGTCACTTGATTTAGGAGCACTGGGGCGACCCCGTGTGGCCAGCGGATAGCTAGGTAGGCAGCGCGGCCATTCCCCCCCCCACTTGGGTGGGCCGTCTTTGTGTGTGTGTGTCTGTCTGTCTGTCTGTCTGTCTGGCCTGTGTGTGTGTGTGTGAGAGAGAGAGAGAGAGAGAGAGAGAGAGAGAGAGAGAGAGAGTGATACTTGTGTCCATCTCTCTCTCTCTCTCTCTCTCTCTCTCTGTGTGTGTGTGTGTGTGTGTGTGTCTCCCCCACACAAGCACATGCTCTGTTTGAGTCTATGCTTGCATGAGAGAGATATTTTGTGTCTTTCAGTCTCCCTCCCCCGCAAAAGAGTTTTGTTTTGTGTTTTCTTTGTTTGTGTGTTGTGTGTGTGTGTGTGAGAGAGAGAGAGAGAGATTTTGTGTCCATTTCTGTCTCCCCTGCACACTTGAGTGCGAGTGCGAGGTGTATTTGATTCCTGTCCTCTCTCTGTCTCCTCGGCACAAGCACATGCTCTGTTTCAGTGTATGCCAGCGTGAGAGAGATATCTTGTGTCTTTCCGTCTCCCTCCCTCGCAAACAAGTTTGTTCCGCGTTGCGTGCGTGCGTTCGATATTGTCCCTGTTGTTGTTATTCTGCGTGCGTCCATGCAGTCGAAATGGGGGTTTGTGCGTTTGTGTATGTGTTTGTGTGTCCTGGCCTGCCTGGGTCTCTCTCTCTTTTTGATATATTTTGGGTCCGTCTCTCTGTGTCTGTCTCTGTCCCCCGCAAGCAAGGACGTGGGTGTATTTTTATATGTCTCTCTCTCTCTCTCTCTCTCTCTCTCTCTCTCTCTCTCTCTCTGTGTGTGTGTGTGTGTGTGTGAGAGAGAGAGAGAGAGAGAGAGAGAGAGAAGCACCTTAGAGACCACCTAAGTTTTTCATCGCTATGAGGTTTCGTGAGCATGCACACTTCTTCAGGCACACGAAAGCTCGTAGCGATGACAAACCTAGTTCCTCTCTAAGGTGCTACTGCTGCAAGAATATACCCCATCCAGCCCACTGACTCGCACCGTTGCGTGGTCCCCCGTAAAGAAGGGTCGTCCGAACGCCTGTCCTCTACGAACCCCAGTTCCCATTGCTGTAATGGGTTGACCGGGTGTTTCATTCGGATGGGATCCATTCAGCCCTGAGTGCACACTGGAAGGTAAGATCCTTGAAGCTGAGGCCTCAATACTTTGGCCACCCCACGAGAAGAGAAGACTCCCTGGAAAAGACCCTGACGTTGGGAAAGATGGAAGGCACAAGGAGAAGGGGACGACAGAGGACCAGATAAGGTTGGAAGGTGTTCTCGTGGCTACCAACAGGAGTCTGACCAAACTGCGGGAGGCAGTGGAAGACAGGAGTGCATGGCGAAGAGTCGGACACGACTAAACGACAACAATCTTGTCAAATGGTTACTGTCTTGCTGTCTGTCTCTCTGTATCCCCGTGTCTGTGTCTACCCCGTACGCAAGGGAAGCCATGCCGTGTGCTCCACCCCCCCCCGAAAAGGCACACCAAGTGTTTTCTCCCTTAATGCCCCTGCGGGTCGACCGGGCGTTTCATTCAAATGGGCCACTCACTGCACTCTAACCGAGAGTTGTGAAGGGACGGCGCCCCTAGTGGCGGCTGAGCTGGTACCGGGGAGCCTCAGCCCCTCCGGCGGGTAGACCGGGAAGAAATGCTTTCTCCGGGTAGACCGGACGTCCCAGACTCTCCGACGAGTAGACCGGGAGGCCTTGCTTTCGGGGAGGTAGACCGGGAAGCCCCAGATTCTCCGGCGAGTAGACCGCGGCAACCGGCGGGTAGACCGGGAAGACTTGCTTTCTCCGGGTAGACCAGACGTCCCAGCCTCTCCGGCGAGTAGCCCGGGAAAACCGGCGCGGAAGGGCGGGTAGACCGGGAGGCCTTGCTTTGGGAGAGGTAGACCGGGAAGCCCCAGACTCTCCGGCGAGTAGACCGGGGCAACCGGCGGGTAGACCGGGAAGACTTGCTTTCTCCGGGTAGACCGGACGCCCCAGCCTCTCCGGCGAGTAGACCGGGGCAACCGACGCGGAAGGGCGGGTAGACCGGGAGGCTTTGCATTCGGGGAAGTAGACCGGGAAGCCCCAGCCTCTCCGGCGGGTAGACCGGGGCAACCGGCGCCCTTGCGAGTCGACCGGGAAGACTTGCTTTCTCTCAGGTAGACCGGGACGTCCCAGGCTCTCCGGCGAGTAGACCGGGAGGCCTTGCTTTCGGGGAGGTAGACCGGGAAGCCCCAGACTCTCCGGCGAGTAGACCGGGGCAACCGGCGGGTAGACCGGGAAGACTTGCTTTCTCCGGGTAGACCGGACGTCCCAGCCTCTCCGGCGGGTAGACCGGGGCAACCGGCGCCCTTGCGAGTCGACCGGGAAGACTTGCTTTCTCTCAGGTAGACCGGGAAGCCCCAGACTCTCCGGCGAGTAGACCGGGGCAACCGGCGGGTAGACCGGGAAGACTTGCTTTCTCCGGGTAGACCGGACGCCCCAGCCTCTCCGGCGAGTAGACCGGGACAACCGACGCGGAAGGGCGGGTAGACCGGGAGGCTTTGCTTTCGGGGAAGTAGACCGGGAAGCCCCAGCCTCTCCGGCGGGTAGACCGGGGCAAGCGGCGCCCTTGCGAGTCGACCGGGAAGACTTGCTTTCTCTCAGGTAGACCGGGACGTCCCAGGCTCTCCGGCGAGTAGACCGGGGCAACCGGCGGGTAGACCGGGAAGACTTGCTTTCTCCGGGTAGACCGGACGCCCCAGCCTCTCCGGCGAGTAGACCGGGACAACCGACGCGGAAGGGCGGGTAGACCGGGAGGCTTTGCTTTCGGGGAAGTAGACCGGGAAGCCCCAGCCTCTCCGGCGGGTAGACCGGGGCAACCGGCGCCCTTGCGAGTCGACCGGGAAGACTTGCTTTCTCTCAGGTAGACCGGGACGTCCCAGGCTCTCCGGCGAGTAGACCGGGGCAATCGGCGGGTAGACCGGGAAGACTTGCTTTCTCCGGGTAGACCGGACGCCCCAGCCTCTCCGGCGAGTAGACCGGGGCAACCGACGTGGAAGGGCGGGTAGACCGGGAGGCTTTGCTTTCGGGGAAGTAGACCGGGAAGCCCCAGCCTCTCCGGCGGGTAGACCGGGGCAAGCGGCGCCCTTGCGAGTCGACCGGGAAGACTTGCTTTCTCTCAGGTAGACCGGGACGTCCCAGGCTCTCCGGCGAGTAGACCGGGAGGCCTTGCTTTCGGAGAGGTAGACCGGGAAGCCCCAGACTCTCCGGCGAGTAGACCGGGGCAACCGGCGGGTAGACCGGGAAGACTTGCTTTCTCCGGGTAGACCGGACGCCCCAGCCTCTCCGGCGAGTAGACCGGGGCAACCGACGCGGAAGGGCGGGTAGACCGGGAGGCTTTGCTTTCGGGGAAGTAGACCGGGAAGCCCCAGCCTCTCCGGCGGGTAGACCGGGGCAAGCGGCGCCCTTGCGAGTCGACCGGGAAGACTTGCTTTCTCTCAGGTAGACCGGGACGTCCCAGGCTCTCCGGCGAGTAGACCGGGAGGCCTTGCTTTCTCTCAGGTAGACCGGGAAGCCCCAGACTCTCCGGCGAGTAGACCGGGGCAACCGGCGGGCAGACCGGGAAGACTTGCTTTCTCCGGGTAGACCGGACGCCCCAGCCTCTCCGGCGAGTAGACCGGGACAACCGACGCGGAAGGGCGGGTAGACCGGGAGGCTTTGCATTCGGGGAAGTAGACCGGGAAGCCCCAGCCTCTCCGGCGGGTAGACCGGGGCAACCGGCGCCCTTGCGAGTCGACCGGGTAGACTTGCTTTCTCTCAGGTAGACCGGGACGTCCCAGGCTCTCCGGCGAGTAGACCGGGAGGCCTTGCTTTCTCTCAGGTAGACCGGGAAGCCCCAGACTCTCCGGCGAGTAGACCGGGGCAACCGGCGGGTAGACCGGGAAGACTTGCTTTCTCCGGGTAGACCGGACGCCCCAGCCTCTCCGGCGAGTAGACCGGGGCAACCGACGCGGAAGGGCGGGTAGACCGGGAGGCTTTGCATTCGGGGAAGTAGACCGGGAAGCCCCAGCCTCTCCGGCGGGTAGACCGGGGCAACCGGCGCCCTTGCGAGTCGACCGGGAAGACTTGCTTTCTCTCAGGTAGACCGGGACGTCCCAGGCTCTCCGGCGAGTAGACCGGGAGGCCTTGCTTTCGGGGAGGTAGACCGGGAAGCCCCAGACTCTCCGGCGAGTAGACCGGGGCAACCGGCGGGTAGACCGGGAAGACTTGCTTTCTCCGGGTAGACCGGACGTCCCAGCCTCTCCGGCGGGTAGACCGGGGCAACCGGCGCCCTTGCGAGTCGACCGGGAAGACTTGCTTTCTCTCAGGTAGACCGGGAAGCCCCAGACTCTCCGGCGAGTAGACCGGGGCAACCGGCGGGTAGACCGGGAAGACTTGCTTTCTCCGGGTAGACCGGACGCCCCAGCCTCTCCGGCGAGTAGACCGGGACAACCGACGCGGAAGGGCGGGTAGACCGGGAGGCTTTGCTTTCGGGGAAGTAGACCGGGAAGCCCCAGCCTCTCCGGCGGGTAGACCGGGGCAAGCGGCGCCCTTGCGAGTCGACCGGGAAGACTTGCTTTCTCTCAGGTAGACCGGGACGTCCCAGGCTCTCCGGCGAGTAGACCGGGGCAACCGGCGGGTAGACCGGGAAGACTTGCTTTCTCCGGGTAGACCAGACGTCCCAGCCTCTCCGACGAGTAGACCGGAGCAACCGACGCGGAAGGGCGAGTAGACCGGGAGGCCTTGCTTTCGGGGAGGTAGACCGGGAAGCCCCAGCCTCTCCGGCGGGTAGACCGGGGCAAGCGGCGCCCTTGCGAGTCGACCGGAAAGACTTGCTTTCTCTCAGGTAGACCGGGACGTCCCAGGCTCTCCGGCGAGTAGACCGGGAGGCCTTGCTTTCGGGGAGGTAGACCGGGAAGCCCCAGACTCTCCGGCGAGTAGACCGCGGCAACCGGCGGGTAGACCGGGAAGACTTGCTTTCTCCGGGTAGACCAGACGTCCCAGCCTCTCCGGCGAGTAGCCCGGGAAAACCGGCGCGGAAGGGCGGGTAGACCGGGAGGCCTTGCTTTCGGAGAGGTAGACCGGGAAGCCCCAGACTCTCCGGCGAGTAGACCGGGGCAACCGGCGGGTAGACCGGGAAGACTTGCTTTCTCCGGGTAGACCGGACGCCCCAGCCTCTCCGGCGAGTAGACCGGGGCAACCGACGTGGAAGGGCGGGTAGACCGGGAGGCTTTGCTTTCGGGGAAGTAGACCGGGAAGCCCCAGCCTCTCCGGCGGGTAGACCGGGGCAAGCGGCGCCCTTGCGAGTCGACCGGGAAGACTTGCTTTCTCTCAGGTAGACCGGGACGTCCCAGGCTCTCCGGCGAGTAGACCGGGAGGCCTTGCTTTCTCTCAGGTAGACCGGGAAGCCCCAGACTCTCCGGCGAGTAGACCGGGGCAACCGGCGGGTAGACCGGGAAGACTTGCTTTCTCCGGGTAGACCGGACGCCCCAGCCTCTCCGGCGAGTAGACCGGGGCAACCGACGCGGAAGGGCGGGTAGACCGGGAGGCTTTGCTTTCGGGGAAGTAGACCGGGAAGCCCCAGCCTCTCCGGCGGGTAGACCGGGGCAAGCGGCGCCCTTGCGAGTCGACCGGGAAGACTTGCTTTCTCTCAGGTAGACCGGGACGTCCCAGGCTCTCCGGCGAGTAGACCGGGAGGCCTTGCTTTCTCTCAGGTAGACCGGGAAGCCCCAGACTCTCCGGCGAGTAGACCGGGGCAACCGGCGGGCAGACCGGGAAGACTTGCTTTCTCCGGGTAGACCGGACGCCCCAGCCTCTCCGGCGAGTAGACCGGGACAACCGACGCGGAAGGGCGGGTAGACCGGGAGGCTTTGCATTCGGGGAAGTAGACCGGGAAGCCCCAGCCTCTCCGACGAGTAGACCGGGGAAACCGGCGCGGAAGGGCGGGTAGACCGGGCGGCTTTGCTTTCGGGGAAGTAGACCGGGAAGCCCCAGACTCTCCGGCGAGCAGACCGGAGTGGAACCAAGGGCCCGTCGACCGGGCAACGCTGCCAGCTTCCGCCTGGTAGACCGGGAGGCCGTGCTTTCGGGGAGGTAGACCGGGAAGCCCCAGGCTCTCCGGCGAGTAGACCGGGGCAACCGGCGGGTAGACCGGGAAGACTTGCTTTCTCCGGGTAGACCGGAAGCGCCAGCCTCTCCGGCGAGTAGACCGGGACGTCCCAGCCTGGGCAATGCTTCCAGTCCCACCGGACCGCTCCTTCTGTCGCTGGCTGGCCGGCCGGCCGTCCCTACTTCCGGCCGTCCCTTCTTCCTTTTGGTTGTTTGTGTGTGTGTTTGGGTGGGGGGGCAGGTAGACCGGCAGAACGGGGGCCTGATGGTGCAGAGAGCCGCCGTCTCCTGACTCATCTATGGGTAGACCGGGCTACCCGTCGTCCCTTCTACCCAAGAAAGGGAGCGAGCGAGCGAGCGGTTTCTGCTTTCCTCTTTTTCTTTTGCAACAACTCAAGTTGTTACCGAGCAGCAGCGCCCCTAGTGGCGGTCAAGCTGGTACCGCAGGAGGCTAGGGCTCAAACCTCCATCGACTAAGCGGAAGGTGTGGGTCCTATAGGTTTCTACGGGTAGACCGGCACGGCAGGGGAGCCGCGGACGCCACCTATCGGAGTGAATTCGCAGCAGCCCCAAGGAGGGGCTTCCGAGGCGGCGCCGTCTTGTCGGAGCGGCGGCGCCGGCGGCTCAGCCACTGGCCCGTGATGCCGGGTCGGGACGGCAGGCGCCTGCAGATTATTGGCGACAGGGTTTTCAGGACCCTCTGGAGAACCGCAGAAGACGACCCAACCGCGCTCCCCGGTCAGTGTGGACCCACTGCGGCAGGGCAGGCGCGCTGCGTCGTACGCTTCGGGTTCCCTAAGAGAAGCGGTGAGCAGCCTCGTCCGATCCCGCCGGCCTTCGGGTCTCTGCCGGGAGAGGAGCAAGCGAGGTGGGCGAGCGGCTGGCGGCGGGCTGCGACCCCGGCTCCGGGACCCGAGAACCCTCGAGCGGCCCCTGTGCTCCCGTGGCCGCGGCAGCGTTTTCCAGA
>NC_142599.1:42598382-42605882 GCF_965207765.1 Zootoca vivipara | reverse complement strand
GAGAGAGAGAGAGAGAGAGAGTGATACTTGTGTCCATCTCTCTCTCTCTCTCTCTCTCTCTCTCTGTGTGTGTGTGTGTGTGTGTGTGTCTCCCCCACACAAGCACATGCTCTGTTTGAGTCTATGCTTGCATGAGAGAGATATTTTGTGTCTTTCAGTCTCCCTCCCCCGCAAAAGAGTTTTGTTTTGTGTTTTCTTTGTTTGTGTGTTGTGTGTGTGTGTGTGAGAGAGAGAGAGAGAGATTTTGTGTCCATTTCTGTCTCCCCTGCACACTTGAGTGCGAGTGCGAGGTGTATTTGATTCCTGTCCTCTCTCTGTCTCCTCGGCACAAGCACATGCTCTGTTTCAGTGTATGCCAGCGTGAGAGAGATATCTTGTGTCTTTCCGTCTCCCTCCCTCGCAAACAAGTTTGTTCCGCGTTGCGTGCGTGCGTTCGATATTGTCCCTGTTGTTGTTATTCTGCGTGCGTCCATGCAGTCGAAATGGGGGTTTGTGCGTTTGTGTATGTGTTTGTGTGTCCTGGCCTGCCTGGGTCTCTCTCTCTTTTTGATATATTTTGGGTCCGTCTCTCTGTGTCTGTCTCTGTCCCCCGCAAGCAAGGACGTGGGTGTATTTTTATATGTCTCTCTCTCTCTCTCTCTCTCTCTCTCTCTCTCTCTCTCTCTCTCTGTGTGTGTGTGTGTGTGTGTGTGAGAGAGAGAGAGAGAGAGAGAGAGAGAAGCACCTTAGAGACCACCTAAGTTTTTCATCGCTATGAGGTTTCGTGAGCATGCACACTTCTTCAGGCACACGAAAGCTCGTAGCGATGACAAACCTAGTTCCTCTCTAAGGTGCTACTGCTGCAAGAATATACCCCATCCAGCCCACTGACTCGCACCGTTGCGTGGTCCCCCGTAAAGAAGGGTCGTCCGAACGCCTGTCCTCTACGAACCCCAGTTCCCATTGCTGTAATGGGTTGACCGGGTGTTTCATTCGGATGGGATCCATTCAGCCCTGAGTGCACACTGGAAGGTAAGATCCTTGAAGCTGAGGCCTCAATACTTTGGCCACCCCACGAGAAGAGAAGACTCCCTGGAAAAGACCCTGACGTTGGGAAAGATGGAAGGCACAAGGAGAAGGGGACGACAGAGGACCAGATAAGGTTGGAAGGTGTTCTCGTGGCTACCAACAGGAGTCTGACCAAACTGCGGGAGGCAGTGGAAGACAGGAGTGCATGGCGAAGAGTCGGACACGACTAAACGACAACAATCTTGTCAAATGGTTACTGTCTTGCTGTCTGTCTCTCTGTATCCCCGTGTCTGTGTCTACCCCGTACGCAAGGGAAGCCATGCCGTGTGCTCCACCCCCCCCCGAAAAGGCACACCAAGTGTTTTCTCCCTTAATGCCCCTGCGGGTCGACCGGGCGTTTCATTCAAATGGGCCACTCACTGCACTCTAACCGAGAGTTGTGAAGGGACGGCGCCCCTAGTGGCGGCTGAGCTGGTACCGGGGAGCCTCAGCCCCTCCGGCGGGTAGACCGGGAAGAAATGCTTTCTCCGGGTAGACCGGACGTCCCAGACTCTCCGACGAGTAGACCGGGAGGCCTTGCTTTCGGGGAGGTAGACCGGGAAGCCCCAGATTCTCCGGCGAGTAGACCGCGGCAACCGGCGGGTAGACCGGGAAGACTTGCTTTCTCCGGGTAGACCAGACGTCCCAGCCTCTCCGGCGAGTAGCCCGGGAAAACCGGCGCGGAAGGGCGGGTAGACCGGGAGGCCTTGCTTTGGGAGAGGTAGACCGGGAAGCCCCAGACTCTCCGGCGAGTAGACCGGGGCAACCGGCGGGTAGACCGGGAAGACTTGCTTTCTCCGGGTAGACCGGACGCCCCAGCCTCTCCGGCGAGTAGACCGGGGCAACCGACGCGGAAGGGCGGGTAGACCGGGAGGCTTTGCATTCGGGGAAGTAGACCGGGAAGCCCCAGCCTCTCCGGCGGGTAGACCGGGGCAACCGGCGCCCTTGCGAGTCGACCGGGAAGACTTGCTTTCTCTCAGGTAGACCGGGACGTCCCAGGCTCTCCGGCGAGTAGACCGGGAGGCCTTGCTTTCGGGGAGGTAGACCGGGAAGCCCCAGACTCTCCGGCGAGTAGACCGGGGCAACCGGCGGGTAGACCGGGAAGACTTGCTTTCTCCGGGTAGACCGGACGTCCCAGCCTCTCCGGCGGGTAGACCGGGGCAACCGGCGCCCTTGCGAGTCGACCGGGAAGACTTGCTTTCTCTCAGGTAGACCGGGAAGCCCCAGACTCTCCGGCGAGTAGACCGGGGCAACCGGCGGGTAGACCGGGAAGACTTGCTTTCTCCGGGTAGACCGGACGCCCCAGCCTCTCCGGCGAGTAGACCGGGACAACCGACGCGGAAGGGCGGGTAGACCGGGAGGCTTTGCTTTCGGGGAAGTAGACCGGGAAGCCCCAGCCTCTCCGGCGGGTAGACCGGGGCAAGCGGCGCCCTTGCGAGTCGACCGGGAAGACTTGCTTTCTCTCAGGTAGACCGGGACGTCCCAGGCTCTCCGGCGAGTAGACCGGGGCAACCGGCGGGTAGACCGGGAAGACTTGCTTTCTCCGGGTAGACCGGACGCCCCAGCCTCTCCGGCGAGTAGACCGGGACAACCGACGCGGAAGGGCGGGTAGACCGGGAGGCTTTGCTTTCGGGGAAGTAGACCGGGAAGCCCCAGCCTCTCCGGCGGGTAGACCGGGGCAAGCGGCGCCCTTGCGAGTCGACCGGGAAGACTTGCTTTCTCTCAGGTAGACCGGGACGTCCCAGGCTCTCCGGCGAGTAGACCGGGGCAATCGGCGGGTAGACCGGGAAGACTTGCTTTCTCCGGGTAGACCGGACGCCCCAGCCTCTCCGGCGAGTAGACCGGGGCAACCGACGTGGAAGGGCGGGTAGACCGGGAGGCTTTGCTTTCGGGGAAGTAGACCGGGAAGCCCCAGCCTCTCCGGCGGGTAGACCGGGGCAAGCGGCGCCCTTGCGAGTCGACCGGGAAGACTTGCTTTCTCTCAGGTAGACCGGGACGTCCCAGGCTCTCCGGCGAGTAGACCGGGAGGCCTTGCTTTCGGAGAGGTAGACCGGGAAGCCCCAGACTCTCCGGCGAGTAGACCGGGGCAACCGGCGGGTAGACCGGGAAGACTTGCTTTCTCCGGGTAGACCGGACGCCCCAGCCTCTCCGGCGAGTAGACCGGGGCAACCGACGCGGAAGGGCGGGTAGACCGGGAGGCTTTGCTTTCGGGGAAGTAGACCGGGAAGCCCCAGCCTCTCCGGCGGGTAGACCGGGGCAAGCGGCGCCCTTGCGAGTCGACCGGGAAGACTTGCTTTCTCTCAGGTAGACCGGGACGTCCCAGGCTCTCCGGCGAGTAGACCGGGAGGCCTTGCTTTCTCTCAGGTAGACCGGGAAGCCCCAGACTCTCCGGCGAGTAGACCGGGGCAACCGGCGGGCAGACCGGGAAGACTTGCTTTCTCCGGGTAGACCGGACGCCCCAGCCTCTCCGGCGAGTAGACCGGGACAACCGACGCGGAAGGGCGGGTAGACCGGGAGGCTTTGCATTCGGGGAAGTAGACCGGGAAGCCCCAGCCTCTCCGGCGGGTAGACCGGGGCAACCGGCGCCCTTGCGAGTCGACCGGGTAGACTTGCTTTCTCTCAGGTAGACCGGGACGTCCCAGGCTCTCCGGCGAGTAGACCGGGAGGCCTTGCTTTCTCTCAGGTAGACCGGGAAGCCCCAGACTCTCCGGCGAGTAGACCGGGGCAACCGGCGGGTAGACCGGGAAGACTTGCTTTCTCCGGGTAGACCGGACGCCCCAGCCTCTCCGGCGAGTAGACCGGGGCAACCGACGCGGAAGGGCGGGTAGACCGGGAGGCTTTGCATTCGGGGAAGTAGACCGGGAAGCCCCAGCCTCTCCGGCGGGTAGACCGGGGCAACCGGCGCCCTTGCGAGTCGACCGGGAAGACTTGCTTTCTCTCAGGTAGACCGGGACGTCCCAGGCTCTCCGGCGAGTAGACCGGGAGGCCTTGCTTTCGGGGAGGTAGACCGGGAAGCCCCAGACTCTCCGGCGAGTAGACCGGGGCAACCGGCGGGTAGACCGGGAAGACTTGCTTTCTCCGGGTAGACCGGACGTCCCAGCCTCTCCGGCGGGTAGACCGGGGCAACCGGCGCCCTTGCGAGTCGACCGGGAAGACTTGCTTTCTCTCAGGTAGACCGGGAAGCCCCAGACTCTCCGGCGAGTAGACCGGGGCAACCGGCGGGTAGACCGGGAAGACTTGCTTTCTCCGGGTAGACCGGACGCCCCAGCCTCTCCGGCGAGTAGACCGGGACAACCGACGCGGAAGGGCGGGTAGACCGGGAGGCTTTGCTTTCGGGGAAGTAGACCGGGAAGCCCCAGCCTCTCCGGCGGGTAGACCGGGGCAAGCGGCGCCCTTGCGAGTCGACCGGGAAGACTTGCTTTCTCTCAGGTAGACCGGGACGTCCCAGGCTCTCCGGCGAGTAGACCGGGGCAACCGGCGGGTAGACCGGGAAGACTTGCTTTCTCCGGGTAGACCGGACGCCCCAGCCTCTCCGGCGAGTAGACCGGGACAACCGACGCGGAAGGGCGGGTAGACCGGGAGGCTTTGCTTTCGGGGAAGTAGACCGGGAAGCCCCAGCCTCTCCGGCGGGTAGACCGGGGCAACCGGCGCCCTTGCGAGTCGACCGGGAAGACTTGCTTTCTCTCAGGTAGACCGGGACGTCCCAGGCTCTCCGGCGAGTAGACCGGGGCAATCGGCGGGTAGACCGGGAAGACTTGCTTTCTCCGGGTAGACCGGACGCCCCAGCCTCTCCGGCGAGTAGACCGGGGCAACCGACGTGGAAGGGCGGGTAGACCGGGAGGCTTTGCTTTCGGGGAAGTAGACCGGGAAGCCCCAGCCTCTCCGGCGGGTAGACCGGGGCAAGCGGCGCCCTTGCGAGTCGACCGGGAAGACTTGCTTTCTCTCAGGTAGACCGGGACGTCCCAGGCTCTCCGGCGAGTAGACCGGGAGGCCTTGCTTTCGGAGAGGTAGACCGGGAAGCCCCAGACTCTCCGGCGAGTAGACCGGGGCAACCGGCGGGTAGACCGGGAAGACTTGCTTTCTCCGGGTAGACCGGACGCCCCAGCCTCTCCGGCGAGTAGACCGGGGCAACCGACGCGGAAGGGCGGGTAGACCGGGAGGCTTTGCTTTCGGGGAAGTAGACCGGGAAGCCCCAGCCTCTCCGGCGGGTAGACCGGGGCAAGCGGCGCCCTTGCGAGTCGACCGGGAAGACTTGCTTTCTCTCAGGTAGACCGGGACGTCCCAGGCTCTCCGGCGAGTAGACCGGGAGGCCTTGCTTTCTCTCAGGTAGACCGGGAAGCCCCAGACTCTCCGGCGAGTAGACCGGGGCAACCGGCGGGCAGACCGGGAAGACTTGCTTTCTCCGGGTAGACCGGACGCCCCAGCCTCTCCGGCGAGTAGACCGGGACAACCGACGCGGAAGGGCGGGTAGACCGGGAGGCTTTGCATTCGGGGAAGTAGACCGGGAAGCCCCAGCCTCTCCGGCGGGTAGACCGGGGCAACCGGCGCCCTTGCGAGTCGACCGGGTAGACTTGCTTTCTCTCAGGTAGACCGGGACGTCCCAGGCTCTCCGGCGAGTAGACCGGGAGGCCTTGCTTTCTCTCAGGTAGACCGGGAAGCCCCAGACTCTCCGGCGAGTAGACCGGGGCAACCGGCGGGTAGACCGGGAAGACTTGCTTTCTCCGGGTAGACCGGACGCCCCAGCCTCTCCGGCGAGTAGACCGGGGCAACCGACGCGGAAGGGCGGGTAGACCGGGAGGCTTTGCATTCGGGGAAGTAGACCGGGAAGCCCCAGCCTCTCCGGCGGGTAGACCGGGGCAACCGGCGCCCTTGCGAGTCGACCGGGAAGACTTGCTTTCTCTCAGGTAGACCGGGACGTCCCAGGCTCTCCGGCGAGTAGACCGGGAGGCCTTGCTTTCGGGGAGGTAGACCGGGAAGCCCCAGACTCTCCGGCGAGTAGACCGGGGCAACCGGCGGGTAGACCGGGAAGACTTGCTTTCTCCGGGTAGACCGGACGTCCCAGCCTCTCCGGCGGGTAGACCGGGGCAACCGGCGCCCTTGCGAGTCGACCGGGAAGACTTGCTTTCTCTCAGGTAGACCGGGAAGCCCCAGACTCTCCGGCGAGTAGACCGGGGCAACCGGCGGGTAGACCGGGAAGACTTGCTTTCTCCGGGTAGACCGGACGCCCCAGCCTCTCCGGCGAGTAGACCGGGACAACCGACGCGGAAGGGCGGGTAGACCGGGAGGCTTTGCTTTCGGGGAAGTAGACCGGGAAGCCCCAGCCTCTCCGGCGGGTAGACCGGGGCAACCGGCGCCCTTGCGAGTCGACCGGGAAGACTTGCTTTCTCTCAGGTAGACCGGGACGTCCCAGGCTCTCCGGCGAGTAGACCGGGGCAACCGGCGGGTAGACCGGGAAGACTTGCTTTCTCCGGGTAGACCAGACGTCCCAGCCTCTCCGACGAGTAGACCGGAGCAACCGACGCGGAAGGGCGAGTAGACCGGGAGGCCTTGCTTTCGGGGAGGTAGACCGGGAAGCCCCAGCCTCTCCGGCGGGTAGACCGGGGCAAGCGGCGCCCTTGCGAGTCGACCGGAAAGACTTGCTTTCTCTCAGGTAGACCGGGACGTCCCAGGCTCTCCGGCGAGTAGACCGGGAGGCCTTGCTTTCGGGGAGGTAGACCGGGAAGCCCCAGACTCTCCGGCGAGTAGACCGCGGCAACCGGCGGGTAGACCGGGAAGACTTGCTTTCTCCGGGTAGACCAGACGTCCCAGCCTCTCCGGCGAGTAGCCCGGGAAAACCGGCGCGGAAGGGCGGGTAGACCGGGAGGCCTTGCTTTCGGAGAGGTAGACCGGGAAGCCCCAGACTCTCCGGCGAGTAGACCGGGGCAACCGGCGGGTAGACCGGGAAGACTTGCTTTCTCCGGGTAGACCGGACGCCCCAGCCTCTCCGGCGAGTAGACCGGGGCAACCGACGTGGAAGGGCGGGTAGACCGGGAGGCTTTGCTTTCGGGGAAGTAGACCGGGAAGCCCCAGCCTCTCCGGCGGGTAGACCGGGGCAAGCGGCGCCCTTGCGAGTCGACCGGGAAGACTTGCTTTCTCTCAGGTAGACCGGGACGTCCCAGGCTCTCCGGCGAGTAGACCGGGAGGCCTTGCTTTCTCTCAGGTAGACCGGGAAGCCCCAGACTCTCCGGCGAGTAGACCGGGGCAACCGGCGGGTAGACCGGGAAGACTTGCTTTCTCCGGGTAGACCGGACGCCCCAGCCTCTCCGGCGAGTAGACCGGGGCAACCGACGCGGAAGGGCGGGTAGACCGGGAGGCTTTGCTTTCGGGGAAGTAGACCGGGAAGCCCCAGCCTCTCCGGCGGGTAGACCGGGGCAAGCGGCGCCCTTGCGAGTCGACCGGGAAGACTTGCTTTCT
>NC_142599.1:42575882-42585882 GCF_965207765.1 Zootoca vivipara | reverse complement strand
AGATAAGGTTGGAAGGTGTTCTCGTGGCTACCAACAGGAGTCTGACCAAACTGCGGGAGGCAGTGGAAGACAGGAGTGCATGGCGAAGAGTCGGACACGACTAAACGACAACAATCTTGTCAAATGGTTACTGTCTTGCTGTCTGTCTCTCTGTATCCCCGTGTCTGTGTCTACCCCGTACGCAAGGGAAGCCATGCCGTGTGCTCCACCCCCCCCCGAAAAGGCACACCAAGTGTTTTCTCCCTTAATGCCCCTGCGGGTCGACCGGGCGTTTCATTCAAATGGGCCACTCACTGCACTCTAACCGAGAGTTGTGAAGGGACGGCGCCCCTAGTGGCGGCTGAGCTGGTACCGGGGAGCCTCAGCCCCTCCGGCGGGTAGACCGGGAAGAAATGCTTTCTCCGGGTAGACCGGACGTCCCAGACTCTCCGACGAGTAGACCGGGAGGCCTTGCTTTCGGGGAGGTAGACCGGGAAGCCCCAGATTCTCCGGCGAGTAGACCGCGGCAACCGGCGGGTAGACCGGGAAGACTTGCTTTCTCCGGGTAGACCAGACGTCCCAGCCTCTCCGGCGAGTAGCCCGGGAAAACCGGCGCGGAAGGGCGGGTAGACCGGGAGGCCTTGCTTTGGGAGAGGTAGACCGGGAAGCCCCAGACTCTCCGGCGAGTAGACCGGGGCAACCGGCGGGTAGACCGGGAAGACTTGCTTTCTCCGGGTAGACCGGACGCCCCAGCCTCTCCGGCGAGTAGACCGGGGCAACCGACGCGGAAGGGCGGGTAGACCGGGAGGCTTTGCATTCGGGGAAGTAGACCGGGAAGCCCCAGCCTCTCCGGCGGGTAGACCGGGGCAACCGGCGCCCTTGCGAGTCGACCGGGAAGACTTGCTTTCTCTCAGGTAGACCGGGACGTCCCAGGCTCTCCGGCGAGTAGACCGGGAGGCCTTGCTTTCGGGGAGGTAGACCGGGAAGCCCCAGACTCTCCGGCGAGTAGACCGGGGCAACCGGCGGGTAGACCGGGAAGACTTGCTTTCTCCGGGTAGACCGGACGTCCCAGCCTCTCCGGCGGGTAGACCGGGGCAACCGGCGCCCTTGCGAGTCGACCGGGAAGACTTGCTTTCTCTCAGGTAGACCGGGAAGCCCCAGACTCTCCGGCGAGTAGACCGGGGCAACCGGCGGGTAGACCGGGAAGACTTGCTTTCTCCGGGTAGACCGGACGCCCCAGCCTCTCCGGCGAGTAGACCGGGACAACCGACGCGGAAGGGCGGGTAGACCGGGAGGCTTTGCTTTCGGGGAAGTAGACCGGGAAGCCCCAGCCTCTCCGGCGGGTAGACCGGGGCAAGCGGCGCCCTTGCGAGTCGACCGGGAAGACTTGCTTTCTCTCAGGTAGACCGGGACGTCCCAGGCTCTCCGGCGAGTAGACCGGGGCAACCGGCGGGTAGACCGGGAAGACTTGCTTTCTCCGGGTAGACCGGACGCCCCAGCCTCTCCGGCGAGTAGACCGGGACAACCGACGCGGAAGGGCGGGTAGACCGGGAGGCTTTGCTTTCGGGGAAGTAGACCGGGAAGCCCCAGCCTCTCCGGCGGGTAGACCGGGGCAAGCGGCGCCCTTGCGAGTCGACCGGGAAGACTTGCTTTCTCTCAGGTAGACCGGGACGTCCCAGGCTCTCCGGCGAGTAGACCGGGGCAATCGGCGGGTAGACCGGGAAGACTTGCTTTCTCCGGGTAGACCGGACGCCCCAGCCTCTCCGGCGAGTAGACCGGGGCAACCGACGTGGAAGGGCGGGTAGACCGGGAGGCTTTGCTTTCGGGGAAGTAGACCGGGAAGCCCCAGCCTCTCCGGCGGGTAGACCGGGGCAAGCGGCGCCCTTGCGAGTCGACCGGGAAGACTTGCTTTCTCTCAGGTAGACCGGGACGTCCCAGGCTCTCCGGCGAGTAGACCGGGAGGCCTTGCTTTCGGAGAGGTAGACCGGGAAGCCCCAGACTCTCCGGCGAGTAGACCGGGGCAACCGGCGGGTAGACCGGGAAGACTTGCTTTCTCCGGGTAGACCGGACGCCCCAGCCTCTCCGGCGAGTAGACCGGGGCAACCGACGCGGAAGGGCGGGTAGACCGGGAGGCTTTGCTTTCGGGGAAGTAGACCGGGAAGCCCCAGCCTCTCCGGCGGGTAGACCGGGGCAAGCGGCGCCCTTGCGAGTCGACCGGGAAGACTTGCTTTCTCTCAGGTAGACCGGGACGTCCCAGGCTCTCCGGCGAGTAGACCGGGAGGCCTTGCTTTCTCTCAGGTAGACCGGGAAGCCCCAGACTCTCCGGCGAGTAGACCGGGGCAACCGGCGGGCAGACCGGGAAGACTTGCTTTCTCCGGGTAGACCGGACGCCCCAGCCTCTCCGGCGAGTAGACCGGGACAACCGACGCGGAAGGGCGGGTAGACCGGGAGGCTTTGCATTCGGGGAAGTAGACCGGGAAGCCCCAGCCTCTCCGGCGGGTAGACCGGGGCAACCGGCGCCCTTGCGAGTCGACCGGGTAGACTTGCTTTCTCTCAGGTAGACCGGGACGTCCCAGGCTCTCCGGCGAGTAGACCGGGAGGCCTTGCTTTCTCTCAGGTAGACCGGGAAGCCCCAGACTCTCCGGCGAGTAGACCGGGGCAACCGGCGGGTAGACCGGGAAGACTTGCTTTCTCCGGGTAGACCGGACGCCCCAGCCTCTCCGGCGAGTAGACCGGGGCAACCGACGCGGAAGGGCGGGTAGACCGGGAGGCTTTGCATTCGGGGAAGTAGACCGGGAAGCCCCAGCCTCTCCGGCGGGTAGACCGGGGCAACCGGCGCCCTTGCGAGTCGACCGGGAAGACTTGCTTTCTCTCAGGTAGACCGGGACGTCCCAGGCTCTCCGGCGAGTAGACCGGGAGGCCTTGCTTTCGGGGAGGTAGACCGGGAAGCCCCAGACTCTCCGGCGAGTAGACCGGGGCAACCGGCGGGTAGACCGGGAAGACTTGCTTTCTCCGGGTAGACCGGACGTCCCAGCCTCTCCGGCGGGTAGACCGGGGCAACCGGCGCCCTTGCGAGTCGACCGGGAAGACTTGCTTTCTCTCAGGTAGACCGGGAAGCCCCAGACTCTCCGGCGAGTAGACCGGGGCAACCGGCGGGTAGACCGGGAAGACTTGCTTTCTCCGGGTAGACCGGACGCCCCAGCCTCTCCGGCGAGTAGACCGGGACAACCGACGCGGAAGGGCGGGTAGACCGGGAGGCTTTGCTTTCGGGGAAGTAGACCGGGAAGCCCCAGCCTCTCCGGCGGGTAGACCGGGGCAACCGGCGCCCTTGCGAGTCGACCGGGAAGACTTGCTTTCTCTCAGGTAGACCGGGACGTCCCAGGCTCTCCGGCGAGTAGACCGGGGCAACCGGCGGGTAGACCGGGAAGACTTGCTTTCTCCGGGTAGACCAGACGTCCCAGCCTCTCCGACGAGTAGACCGGAGCAACCGACGCGGAAGGGCGAGTAGACCGGGAGGCCTTGCTTTCGGGGAGGTAGACCGGGAAGCCCCAGCCTCTCCGGCGGGTAGACCGGGGCAAGCGGCGCCCTTGCGAGTCGACCGGAAAGACTTGCTTTCTCTCAGGTAGACCGGGACGTCCCAGGCTCTCCGGCGAGTAGACCGGGAGGCCTTGCTTTCGGGGAGGTAGACCGGGAAGCCCCAGACTCTCCGGCGAGTAGACCGCGGCAACCGGCGGGTAGACCGGGAAGACTTGCTTTCTCCGGGTAGACCAGACGTCCCAGCCTCTCCGGCGAGTAGCCCGGGAAAACCGGCGCGGAAGGGCGGGTAGACCGGGAGGCCTTGCTTTCGGAGAGGTAGACCGGGAAGCCCCAGACTCTCCGGCGAGTAGACCGGGGCAACCGGCGGGTAGACCGGGAAGACTTGCTTTCTCCGGGTAGACCGGACGCCCCAGCCTCTCCGGCGAGTAGACCGGGACAACCGACGCGGAAGGGCGGGTAGACCGGGAGGCTTTGCTTTCGGGGAAGTAGACCGGGAAGCCCCAGCCTCTCCGGCGGGTAGACCGGGGCAAGCGGCGCCCTTGCGAGTCGACCGGGAAGACTTGCTTTCTCTCAGGTAGACCGGGACGTCCCAGGCTCTCCGGCGAGTAGACCGGGGCAACCGGCGGGTAGACCGGGAAGACTTGCTTTCTCCGGGTAGACCGGACGCCCCAGCCTCTCCGGCGAGTAGACCGGGACAACCGACGCGGAAGGGCGGGTAGACCGGGAGGCTTTGCTTTCGGGGAAGTAGACCGGGAAGCCCCAGCCTCTCCGGCGGGTAGACCGGGGCAACCGGCGCCCTTGCGAGTCGACCGGGAAGACTTGCTTTCTCTCAGGTAGACCGGGACGTCCCAGGCTCTCCGGCGAGTAGACCGGGGCAATCGGCGGGTAGACCGGGAAGACTTGCTTTCTCCGGGTAGACCGGACGCCCCAGCCTCTCCGGCGAGTAGACCGGGGCAACCGACGTGGAAGGGCGGGTAGACCGGGAGGCTTTGCTTTCGGGGAAGTAGACCGGGAAGCCCCAGCCTCTCCGGCGGGTAGACCGGGGCAAGCGGCGCCCTTGCGAGTCGACCGGGAAGACTTGCTTTCTCTCAGGTAGACCGGGACGTCCCAGGCTCTCCGGCGAGTAGACCGGGAGGCCTTGCTTTCGGAGAGGTAGACCGGGAAGCCCCAGACTCTCCGGCGAGTAGACCGGGGCAACCGGCGGGTAGACCGGGAAGACTTGCTTTCTCCGGGTAGACCGGACGCCCCAGCCTCTCCGGCGAGTAGACCGGGGCAACCGACGCGGAAGGGCGGGTAGACCGGGAGGCTTTGCTTTCGGGGAAGTAGACCGGGAAGCCCCAGCCTCTCCGGCGGGTAGACCGGGGCAAGCGGCGCCCTTGCGAGTCGACCGGGAAGACTTGCTTTCTCTCAGGTAGACCGGGACGTCCCAGGCTCTCCGGCGAGTAGACCGGGAGGCCTTGCTTTCTCTCAGGTAGACCGGGAAGCCCCAGACTCTCCGGCGAGTAGACCGGGGCAACCGGCGGGCAGACCGGGAAGACTTGCTTTCTCCGGGTAGACCGGACGCCCCAGCCTCTCCGGCGAGTAGACCGGGACAACCGACGCGGAAGGGCGGGTAGACCGGGAGGCTTTGCATTCGGGGAAGTAGACCGGGAAGCCCCAGCCTCTCCGGCGGGTAGACCGGGGCAACCGGCGCCCTTGCGAGTCGACCGGGTAGACTTGCTTTCTCTCAGGTAGACCGGGACGTCCCAGGCTCTCCGGCGAGTAGACCGGGAGGCCTTGCTTTCTCTCAGGTAGACCGGGAAGCCCCAGACTCTCCGGCGAGTAGACCGGGGCAACCGGCGGGTAGACCGGGAAGACTTGCTTTCTCCGGGTAGACCGGACGCCCCAGCCTCTCCGGCGAGTAGACCGGGGCAACCGACGCGGAAGGGCGGGTAGACCGGGAGGCTTTGCATTCGGGGAAGTAGACCGGGAAGCCCCAGCCTCTCCGGCGGGTAGACCGGGGCAACCGGCGCCCTTGCGAGTCGACCGGGAAGACTTGCTTTCTCTCAGGTAGACCGGGACGTCCCAGGCTCTCCGGCGAGTAGACCGGGAGGCCTTGCTTTCGGGGAGGTAGACCGGGAAGCCCCAGACTCTCCGGCGAGTAGACCGGGGCAACCGGCGGGTAGACCGGGAAGACTTGCTTTCTCCGGGTAGACCGGACGTCCCAGCCTCTCCGGCGGGTAGACCGGGGCAACCGGCGCCCTTGCGAGTCGACCGGGAAGACTTGCTTTCTCTCAGGTAGACCGGGAAGCCCCAGACTCTCCGGCGAGTAGACCGGGGCAACCGGCGGGTAGACCGGGAAGACTTGCTTTCTCCGGGTAGACCGGACGCCCCAGCCTCTCCGGCGAGTAGACCGGGACAACCGACGCGGAAGGGCGGGTAGACCGGGAGGCTTTGCTTTCGGGGAAGTAGACCGGGAAGCCCCAGCCTCTCCGGCGGGTAGACCGGGGCAAGCGGCGCCCTTGCGAGTCGACCGGGAAGACTTGCTTTCTCTCAGGTAGACCGGGACGTCCCAGGCTCTCCGGCGAGTAGACCGGGGCAACCGGCGGGTAGACCGGGAAGACTTGCTTTCTCCGGGTAGACCGGACGCCCCAGCCTCTCCGGCGAGTAGACCGGGACAACCGACGCGGAAGGGCGGGTAGACCGGGAGGCTTTGCTTTCGGGGAAGTAGACCGGGAAGCCCCAGCCTCTCCGGCGGGTAGACCGGGGCAACCGGCGCCCTTGCGAGTCGACCGGGAAGACTTGCTTTCTCTCAGGTAGACCGGGACGTCCCAGGCTCTCCGGCGAGTAGACCGGGGCAATCGGCGGGTAGACCGGGAAGACTTGCTTTCTCCGGGTAGACCGGACGCCCCAGCCTCTCCGGCGAGTAGACCGGGGCAACCGACGTGGAAGGGCGGGTAGACCGGGAGGCTTTGCTTTCGGGGAAGTAGACCGGGAAGCCCCAGCCTCTCCGGCGGGTAGACCGGGGCAAGCGGCGCCCTTGCGAGTCGACCGGGAAGACTTGCTTTCTCTCAGGTAGACCGGGACGTCCCAGGCTCTCCGGCGAGTAGACCGGGAGGCCTTGCTTTCGGAGAGGTAGACCGGGAAGCCCCAGACTCTCCGGCGAGTAGACCGGGGCAACCGGCGGGTAGACCGGGAAGACTTGCTTTCTCCGGGTAGACCGGACGCCCCAGCCTCTCCGGCGAGTAGACCGGGGCAACCGACGCGGAAGGGCGGGTAGACCGGGAGGCTTTGCTTTCGGGGAAGTAGACCGGGAAGCCCCAGCCTCTCCGGCGGGTAGACCGGGGCAAGCGGCGCCCTTGCGAGTCGACCGGGAAGACTTGCTTTCTCTCAGGTAGACCGGGACGTCCCAGGCTCTCCGGCGAGTAGACCGGGAGGCCTTGCTTTCTCTCAGGTAGACCGGGAAGCCCCAGACTCTCCGGCGAGTAGACCGGGGCAACCGGCGGGCAGACCGGGAAGACTTGCTTTCTCCGGGTAGACCGGACGCCCCAGCCTCTCCGGCGAGTAGACCGGGACAACCGACGCGGAAGGGCGGGTAGACCGGGAGGCTTTGCATTCGGGGAAGTAGACCGGGAAGCCCCAGCCTCTCCGGCGGGTAGACCGGGGCAACCGGCGCCCTTGCGAGTCGACCGGGTAGACTTGCTTTCTCTCAGGTAGACCGGGACGTCCCAGGCTCTCCGGCGAGTAGACCGGGAGGCCTTGCTTTCTCTCAGGTAGACCGGGAAGCCCCAGACTCTCCGGCGAGTAGACCGGGGCAACCGGCGGGTAGACCGGGAAGACTTGCTTTCTCCGGGTAGACCGGACGCCCCAGCCTCTCCGGCGAGTAGACCGGGGCAACCGACGCGGAAGGGCGGGTAGACCGGGAGGCTTTGCATTCGGGGAAGTAGACCGGGAAGCCCCAGCCTCTCCGGCGGGTAGACCGGGGCAACCGGCGCCCTTGCGAGTCGACCGGGAAGACTTGCTTTCTCTCAGGTAGACCGGGACGTCCCAGGCTCTCCGGCGAGTAGACCGGGAGGCCTTGCTTTCGGGGAGGTAGACCGGGAAGCCCCAGACTCTCCGGCGAGTAGACCGGGGCAACCGGCGGGTAGACCGGGAAGACTTGCTTTCTCCGGGTAGACCGGACGTCCCAGCCTCTCCGGCGGGTAGACCGGGGCAACCGGCGCCCTTGCGAGTCGACCGGGAAGACTTGCTTTCTCTCAGGTAGACCGGGAAGCCCCAGACTCTCCGGCGAGTAGACCGGGGCAACCGGCGGGTAGACCGGGAAGACTTGCTTTCTCCGGGTAGACCGGACGCCCCAGCCTCTCCGGCGAGTAGACCGGGACAACCGACGCGGAAGGGCGGGTAGACCGGGAGGCTTTGCTTTCGGGGAAGTAGACCGGGAAGCCCCAGCCTCTCCGGCGGGTAGACCGGGGCAACCGGCGCCCTTGCGAGTCGACCGGGAAGACTTGCTTTCTCTCAGGTAGACCGGGACGTCCCAGGCTCTCCGGCGAGTAGACCGGGGCAACCGGCGGGTAGACCGGGAAGACTTGCTTTCTCCGGGTAGACCAGACGTCCCAGCCTCTCCGACGAGTAGACCGGAGCAACCGACGCGGAAGGGCGAGTAGACCGGGAGGCCTTGCTTTCGGGGAGGTAGACCGGGAAGCCCCAGCCTCTCCGGCGGGTAGACCGGGGCAAGCGGCGCCCTTGCGAGTCGACCGGAAAGACTTGCTTTCTCTCAGGTAGACCGGGACGTCCCAGGCTCTCCGGCGAGTAGACCGGGAGGCCTTGCTTTCGGGGAGGTAGACCGGGAAGCCCCAGACTCTCCGGCGAGTAGACCGCGGCAACCGGCGGGTAGACCGGGAAGACTTGCTTTCTCCGGGTAGACCAGACGTCCCAGCCTCTCCGGCGAGTAGCCCGGGAAAACCGGCGCGGAAGGGCGGGTAGACCGGGAGGCCTTGCTTTCGGAGAGGTAGACCGGGAAGCCCCAGACTCTCCGGCGAGTAGACCGGGGCAACCGGCGGGTAGACCGGGAAGACTTGCTTTCTCCGGGTAGACCGGACGCCCCAGCCTCTCCGGCGAGTAGACCGGGGCAACCGACGTGGAAGGGCGGGTAGACCGGGAGGCTTTGCTTTCGGGGAAGTAGACCGGGAAGCCCCAGCCTCTCCGGCGGGTAGACCGGGGCAAGCGGCGCCCTTGCGAGTCGACCGGGAAGACTTGCTTTCTCTCAGGTAGACCGGGACGTCCCAGGCTCTCCGGCGAGTAGACCGGGAGGCCTTGCTTTCTCTCAGGTAGACCGGGAAGCCCCAGACTCTCCGGCGAGTAGACCGGGGCAACCGGCGGGTAGACCGGGAAGACTTGCTTTCTCCGGGTAGACCGGACGCCCCAGCCTCTCCGGCGAGTAGACCGGGGCAACCGACGCGGAAGGGCGGGTAGACCGGGAGGCTTTGCTTTCGGGGAAGTAGACCGGGAAGCCCCAGCCTCTCCGGCGGGTAGACCGGGGCAAGCGGCGCCCTTGCGAGTCGACCGGGAAGACTTGCTTTCTCTCAGGTAGACCGGGACGTCCCAGGCTCTCCGGCGAGTAGACCGGGAGGCCTTGCTTTCTCTCAGGTAGACCGGGAAGCCCCAGACTCTCCGGCGAGTAGACCGGGGCAACCGGCGGGCAGACCGGGAAGACTTGCTTTCTCCGGGTAGACCGGACGCCCCAGCCTCTCCGGCGAGTAGACCGGGACAACCGACGCGGAAGGGCGGGTAGACCGGGAGGCTTTGCATTCGGGGAAGTAGACCGGGAAGCCCCAGCCTCTCCGACGAGTAGACCGGGGAAACCGGCGCGGAAGGGCGGGTAGACCGGGCGGCTTTGCTTTCGGGGAAGTAGACCGGGAAGCCCCAGACTCTCCGGCGAGCAGACCGGAGTGGAACCAAGGGCCCGTCGACCGGGCAACGCTGCCAGCTTCCGCCTGGTAGACCGGGAGGCCGTGCTTTCGGGGAGGTAGACCGGGAAGCCCCAGGCTCTCCGGCGAGTAGACCGGGGCAACCGGCGGGTAGACCGGGAAGACTTGCTTTCTCCGGGTAGACCGGAAGCGCCAGCCTCTCCGGCGAGTAGACCGGGACGTCCCAGCCTGGGCAATGCTTCCAGTCCCACCGGACCGCTCCTTCTGTCGCTGGCTGGCCGGCCGGCCGTCCCTACTTCCGGCCGTCCCTTCTTCCTTTTGGTTGTTTGTGTGTGTGTTTGGGTGGGGGGGCAGGTAGACCGGCAGAACGGGGGCCTGATGGTGCAGAGAGCCGCCGTCTCCTGACTCATCTATGGGTAGACCGGGCTACCCGTCGTCCCTTCTACCCAAGAAAGGGAGCGAGCGAGCGAGCGGTTTCTGCTTTCCTCTTTTTCTTTTGCAACAACTCAAGTTGTTACCGAGCAGCAGCGCCCCTAGTGGCGGTCAAGCTGGTACCGCAGGAGGCTAGGGCTCAAACC
>NC_142599.1:42558382-42565882 GCF_965207765.1 Zootoca vivipara | reverse complement strand
GCACAACGCCGGGACCTTTGCTTATGAAGGTCTGCGGCGGGCAGGCAGGCAGGCAGGCAGGCAGGCAGGCAGGCAGGCAGGCAGGCAGGCAGGCAGGCAGGCAGCAGGCAGGCAGGCAGGCAGGCAGGCAGGCAGGCCTTTCCCTCCCTCCCTCCCTCCCACCCACCGGGTAGACCGGCACAACGCCGGGACCTTTGCTTATGAAGGTCTGCGGCGGGCAGGCAGGCAGGCAGGCAGCAGGCAGGCAGGCAGGCAGGCAGGCAGGCAGGCAGGCAGGCAGGCCTTTCCCTCCCTCCCTCCCTCCCACCCACCGGGTAGACCGGCACAACGCCGGGACCTTTGCTTATGAAGGTCTGCGGCGGGCAGGCAGGCAGGCAGGCAGGCAGGCAGGCAGGCAGGCAGGCAGGCAGGCAGGCAGGCAGGCAGGCAGGCAGGCAGGCAGGCAGGCAGGCAGGCAGGCAGGCAGGCAGGCAGGCCTTTCCCTCCCTCCCTCCCTCCCACCCACCGGGTAGACCGGCACAACGCCGGGACCTTTGCTTATAAAGGTCTCTGGGATCTACCAGACAGACGGCGCCTGTCACTTGATTTAGGAGCACTGGGGCGACCCCGTGTGGCCAGCGGATAGCTAGGTAGGCAGCGCGGCCATTCCCCCCCCCACTTGGGTGGGCCGTCTTTGTGTGTGTGTGTCTGTCTGTCTGTCTGTCTGTCTGGCCTGTGTGTGTGTGTGTGTGAGAGAGAGAGAGAGAGAGAGAGAGAGAGAGAGAGTGATACTTGTGTCCATCTCTCTCTCTCTCTCTCTCTCTCTGTGTGTGTGTGTGTGTGTGTGTGTCTCCCCCACACAAGCACATGCTCTGTTTGAGTCTATGCTTGCATGAGAGAGATATTTTGTGTCTTTCAGTCTCCCTCCCCCGCAAAAGAGTTTTGTTTTGTGTTTTCTTTGTTTGTGTGTTGTGTGTGTGTGTGTGAGAGAGAGAGAGAGAGATTTTGTGTCCATTTCTGTCTCCCCTGCACACTTGAGTGCGAGTGCGAGGTGTATTTGATTCCTGTCCTCTCTCTGTCTCCTCGGCACAAGCACATGCTCTGTTTCAGTGTATGCCAGCGTGAGAGAGATATCTTGTGTCTTTCCGTCTCCCTCCCTCGCAAACAAGTTTGTTCCGCGTTGCGTGCGTGCGTTCGATATTGTCCCTGTTGTTGTTATTCTGCGTGCGTCCATGCAGTCGAAATGGGGGTTTGTGCGTTTGTGTATGTGTTTGTGTGTCCTGGCCTGCCTGGGTCTCTCTCTCTTTTTGATATATTTTGGGTCCGTCTCTCTGTGTCTGTCTCTGTCCCCCGCAAGCAAGGACGTGGGTGTATTTTTATATGTCTCTCTCTCTCTCTCTCTCTCTCTCTCTCTCTCTCTCTCTCTCTCTCTCTCTGTGTGTGTGTGTGTGTGTGTGTGTGTGTGAGAGAGAGAGAGAGAGAGAGAGAGAAGCACCTTAGAGACCACCTAAGTTTTTCATCGCTATGAGGTTTCGTGAGCATGCACACTTCTTCAGGCACACGAAAGCTCGTAGCGATGACAAACCTAGTTCCTCTCTAAGGTGCTACTGCTGCAAGAATATACCCCATCCAGCCCACTGACTCGCACCGTTGCGTGGTCCCCCGTAAAGAAGGGTCGTCCGAACGCCTGTCCTCTACGAACCCCAGTTCCCATTGCTGTAATGGGTTGACCGGGTGTTTCATTCGGATGGGATCCATTCAGCCCTGAGTGCACACTGGAAGGTAAGATCCTTGAAGCTGAGGCCTCAATACTTTGGCCACCCCACGAGAAGAGAAGACTCCCTGGAAAAGACCCTGACGTTGGGAAAAGATGGAAGGCACAAGGAGAAGGGGACGACAGAGGACCAGATAAGGTTGGAAGGTGTTCTCGTGGCTACCAACAGGAGTCTGACCAAACTGCGGGAGGCAGTGGAAGACAGGAGTGCATGGCGAAGAGTCGGACACGACTAAACGACAACAATCTTGTCAAATGGTTACTGTCTTGCTGTCTGTCTCTCTGTATCCCCGTGTCTGTGTCTACCCCGTACGCAAGGGAAGCCATGCCGTGTGCTCCACCCCCCCCCGAAAAGGCACACCAAGTGTTTTCTCCCTTAATGCCCCTGCGGGTCGACCGGGCGTTTCATTCAAATGGGCCACTCACTGCACTCTAACCGAGAGTTGTGAAGGGACGGCGCCCCTAGTGGCGGCTGAGCTGGTACCGGGGAGCCTCAGCCCCTCCGGCGGGTAGACCGGGAAGAAATGCTTTCTCCGGGTAGACCGGACGTCCCAGACTCTCCGACGAGTAGACCGGGAGGCCTTGCTTTCGGGGAGGTAGACCGGGAAGCCCCAGATTCTCCGGCGAGTAGACCGCGGCAACCGGCGGGTAGACCGGGAAGACTTGCTTTCTCCGGGTAGACCAGACGTCCCAGCCTCTCCGGCGAGTAGCCCGGGAAAACCGGCGCGGAAGGGCGGGTAGACCGGGAGGCCTTGCTTTGGGAGAGGTAGACCGGGAAGCCCCAGACTCTCCGGCGAGTAGACCGGTGCAACCGGCGGGTAGACCGGGAAGACTTGCTTTCTCCGGGTAGACCGGACGCCCCAGCCTCTCCGGCGAGTAGACCGGGGCAACCGACGCGGAAGGGCGGGTAGACCGGGAGGCTTTGCTTTCGGGGAGGTAGACCGGGAAGCCCCAGCCTCTCCGGCGGGTAGACCGGGGCAAGCGGCGCCCTTGCGAGTCGACCGGGAGGCCTTGCTTTCGGGGAGGTAGACCGGGAAGCCCCAGACTCTCCGGCGAGTAGACCGGGAAGACTTGCTTTCTCCGGGTAGACCGGACGTCCCAGCCTCTCCGGCGGGTAGACCGGGGCAACCGGCGCCCTTGCGAGTCGAACGGGAAGACTTGCTTTCTCTCAGGTAGACCGGGAAGCCCCAGACTCTCCGGCGAGTAGACCGGGGCAACCGGCGGGTAGACCGGGAAGACTTGCTTTCTCCGGGTAGACCGGACGCCCCAGCCTCTCCGGCGAGTAGACCGGGACAACCGACGCGGAAGGGCGGGTAGACCGGGAGGCTTTGCTTTCGGGGAAGTAGACCGGGAAGCCCCAGCCTCTCCGGCGGGTAGACCGGGGCAAGCGGCGCCCTTGCGAGTCGACCGGGAAGACTTGCTTTCTCTCAGGTAGACCGGGACGTCCCAGGCTCTCCGGCGAGTAGACCGGGGCAACCGGCGGGTAGACCGGGAAGACTTGCTTTCTCCGGGTAGACCAGACGTCCCAGCCTCTCCGACGAGTAGACCGGAGCAACCGACGCGGAAGGGCGAGTAGACCGGGAGGCCTTGCTTTCGGGGAGGTAGACCGGGAAGCCCCAGCCTCTCCGGCGGGTAGACCGGGGCAACCGGCGCCCTTGCGAGTCGACCGGGAAGACTTGCTTTCTCTCAGGTAGACCGGGACGTCCCAGGCTCTCCGGCGAGTAGACCGGGAGGCCTTGCTTTCGGGGAGGTAGACCGGGAAGCCCCAGACTCTCCGGCGAGTAGACCGCGGCAACCGGCGGGTAGACCGGGAAGACTTGCTTTCTCCGGGTAGACCAGACGTCCCAGCCTCTCCGGCGAGTAGCCCGGGAAAACCGGCGCGGAAGGGCGGGTAGACCGGGAGGCCTTGCTTTCGGAGAGGTAGACCGGGAAGCCCCAGACTCTCCGGCGAGTAGACCGGGGCAACCGGCGGGTAGACCGGGAAGACTTGCTTTCTCCGGGTAGACCGGACGCCCCAGCCTCTCCGGCGAGTAGACCGGGGCAACCGACGTGGAAGGGCGGGTAGACCGGGAGGCTTTGCTTTCGGGGAAGTAGACCGGGAAGCCCCAGCCTCTCCGGCGGGTAGACCGGGGCAAGCGGCGCCCTTGCGAGTCGACCGGGAAAACTTGCTTTCTCTCAGGTAGACCGGGACGTCCCAGGCTCTCCGGCGAGTAGACCGGGAGGCCTTGCTTTCTCTCAGGTAGACCGGGAAGCCCCAGACTCTCCGGCGAGTAGACCGGGGCAACCGGCGGGTAGACCGGGAAGACTTGCTTTCTCCGGGTAGACCGGACGTCCCAGCCTCTCCGGCGGGTAGACCGGGGCAACCGGCGCCCTTGCGAGTCGACCGGGAAGACTTGCTTTCTCTCAGGTAGACCGGGAAGCCCCAGACTCTCCGGCGAGTAGACCGGGGCAACCGGCGGGTAGACCGGGAAGACTTGCTTTCTCCGGGTAGACCGGACGCCCCAGCCTCTCCGGCGAGTAGACCGGGGCAACCGACGCGGAAGGGCGGGTAGACCGGGAGGCTTTGCATTCGGGGAAGTAGACCGGGAAGCCCCAGCCTCTCCGGCGGGTAGACCGGGGCAACCGGCGCCCTTGCGAGTCGACCGGGAAGACTTGCTTTCTCTCAGGTAGACCGGGACGTCCCAGGCTCTCCGGCGAGTAGACCGGGAGGCCTTGCTTTCGGGGAGGTAGACCGGGAAGCCCCAGACTCTCCGGCGAGTAGACCGGGGCAACCGGCGGGTAGACCGGGAAGACTTGCTTTCTCCGGGTAGACCGGACGCCCCAGCCTCTCCGGCGAGTAGACCGGGACAACCGACGCGGAAGGGCGGGTAGACCGGGAGGCTTTGCTTTCGGGGAAGTAGACCGGGAAGCCCCAGCCTCTCCGGCGGGTAGACCGGGGCAACCGGCGCCCTTGCGAGTCGACCGGGAAGACTTGCTTTCTCTCAGGTAGACCGGGACGTCCCAGGCTCTCCGGCGAGTAGACCGGGGCAATCGGCGGGTAGACCGGGAAGACTTGCTTTCTCCGGGTAGACCGGACGCCCCAGCCTCTCCGGCGAGTAGACCGGGGCAACCGACGTGGAAGGGCGGGTAGACCGGGAGGCTTTGCTTTCGGGGAAGTAGACCGGGAAGCCCCAGCCTCTCCGGCGGGTAGACCGGGGCAAGCGGCGCCCTTGCGAGTCGACCGGGAAGACTTGCTTTCTCTCAGGTAGACCGGGACGTCCCAGGCTCTCCGGCGAGTAGACCGGGAGGCCTTGCTTTCGGAGAGGTAGACCGGGAAGCCCCAGACTCTCCGGCGAGTAGACCGGGGCAACCGGCGGGTAGACCGGGAAGACTTGCTTTCTCCGGGTAGACCGGACGCCCCAGCCTCTCCGGCGAGTAGACCGGGGCAACCGACGCGGAAGGGCGGGTAGACCGGGAGGCTTTGCTTTCGGGGAAGTAGACCGGGAAGCCCCAGCCTCTCCGGCGGGTAGACCGGGGCAAGCGGCGCCCTTGCGAGTCGACCGGGAAGACTTGCTTTCTCTCAGGTAGACCGGGACGTCCCAGGCTCTCCGGCGAGTAGACCGGGAGGCCTTGCTTTCGGAGAGGTAGACCGGGAAGCCCCAGACTCTCCGGCGAGTAGACCGGGGCAACCGGCGGGTAGACCGGGAAGACTTGCTTTCTCCGGGTAGACCGGACGCCCCAGCCTCTCCGGCGAGTAGACCGGGGCAACCGACGCGGAAGGGCGGGTAGACCGGGAGGCTTTGCTTTCGGGGAAGTAGACCGGGAAGCCCCAGCCTCTCCGGCGGGTAGACCGGGGCAAGCGGCGCCCTTGCGAGTCGACCGGGAAGACTTGCTTTCTCTCAGGTAGACCGGGACGTCCCAGGCTCTCCGGCGAGTAGACCGGGAGGCCTTGCTTTCTCTCAGGTAGACCGGGAAGCCCCAGACTCTCCGGCGAGTAGACCGGGGCAACCGGCGGGCAGACCGGGAAGACTTGCTTTCTCCGGGTAGACCGGACGCCCCAGCCTCTCCGGCGAGTAGACCGGGACAACCGACGCGGAAGGGCGGGTAGACCGGGAGGCTTTGCATTCGGGGAAGTAGACCGGGAAGCCCCAGCCTCTCCGGCGGGTAGACCGGGGCAACCGGCGCCCTTGCGAGTCGACCGGGTAGACTTGCTTTCTCTCAGGTAGACCGGGACGTCCCAGGCTCTCCGGCGAGTAGACCGGGAGGCCTTGCTTTCTCTCAGGTAGACCGGGAAGCCCCAGACTCTCCGGCGAGTAGACCGGGGCAACCGGCGGGTAGACCGGGAAGACTTGCTTTCTCCGGGTAGACCGGACGCCCCAGCCTCTCCGGCGAGTAGACCGGGGCAACCGACGCGGAAGGGCGGGTAGACCGGGAGGCTTTGCATTCGGGGAAGTAGACCGGGAAGCCCCAGCCTCTCCGGCGGGTAGACCGGGGCAACCGGCGCCCTTGCGAGTCGACCGGGAAGACTTGCTTTCTCTCAGGTAGACCGGGACGTCCCAGGCTCTCCGGCGAGTAGACCGGGAGGCCTTGCTTTCGGGGAGGTAGACCGGGAAGCCCCAGACTCTCCGGCGAGTAGACCGGGGCAACCGGCGGGTAGACCGGGAAGACTTGCTTTCTCCGGGTAGACCGGACGTCCCAGCCTCTCCGGCGGGTAGACCGGGGCAACCGGCGCCCTTGCGAGTCGACCGGGAAGACTTGCTTTCTCTCAGGTAGACCGGGAAGCCCCAGACTCTCCGGCGAGTAGACCGGGGCAACCGGCGGGTAGACCGGGAAGACTTGCTTTCTCCGGGTAGACCGGACGCCCCAGCCTCTCCGGCGAGTAGACCGGGACAACCGACGCGGAAGGGCGGGTAGACCGGGAGGCTTTGCTTTCGGGGAAGTAGACCGGGAAGCCCCAGCCTCTCCGGCGGGTAGACCGGGGCAACCGGCGCCCTTGCGAGTCGACCGGGAAGACTTGCTTTCTCTCAGGTAGACCGGGACGTCCCAGGCTCTCCGGCGAGTAGACCGGGGCAACCGGCGGGTAGACCGGGAAGACTTGCTTTCTCCGGGTAGACCAGACGTCCCAGCCTCTCCGACGAGTAGACCGGAGCAACCGACGCGGAAGGGCGAGTAGACCGGGAGGCCTTGCTTTCGGGGAGGTAGACCGGGAAGCCCCAGCCTCTCCGGCGGGTAGACCGGGGCAAGCGGCGCCCTTGCGAGTCGACCGGAAAGACTTGCTTTCTCTCAGGTAGACCGGGACGTCCCAGGCTCTCCGGCGAGTAGACCGGGAGGCCTTGCTTTCGGGGAGGTAGACCGGGAAGCCCCAGACTCTCCGGCGAGTAGACCGCGGCAACCGGCGGGTAGACCGGGAAGACTTGCTTTCTCCGGGTAGACCAGACGTCCCAGCCTCTCCGGCGAGTAGCCCGGGAAAACCGGCGCGGAAGGGCGGGTAGACCGGGAGGCCTTGCTTTCGGAGAGGTAGACCGGGAAGCCCCAGACTCTCCGGCGAGTAGACCGGGGCAACCGGCGGGTAGACCGGGAAGACTTGCTTTCTCCGGGTAGACCGGACGCCCCAGCCTCTCCGGCGAGTAGACCGGGGCAACCGACGTGGAAGGGCGGGTAGACCGGGAGGCTTTGCTTTCGGGGAAGTAGACCGGGAAGCCCCAGCCTCTCCGGCGGGTAGACCGGGGCAAGCGGCGCCCTTGCGAGTCGACCGGGAAGACTTGCTT